>NW_024098387.1:125000-317500 GCF_016545835.1 Crotalus tigris | reverse complement strand
CAGAAGGACCACTTTGTGTATTTGTTTGCACTTGGATATTTTGAGATAATGGTCTGTGTGTGGTGGAGGGGGGGGGGAGGAATGGCTCAGCAGTTAAATAAGCTGAGCTTGTCAGTTGGAAAATTGACAGCCAGTGGTGCGATTCAAATGTGTGAACAACTGGTTCTCTGTGTGGATGCCACTTCCGGAAGTCCATTCTGGGCCTGGGCAACAAAAAATTAGCTACCGGTTCTGCCGAAGTGGTGCAAACTGGCTGAATCCTACCACAGGAAGGAAGGAAGGAAGGAAGGAAGGAAGGAAGGAAGGAAGGAAGGAAGGAAGGAAGGAAGGAAGGAAGGAAGGAAGGAAGGAGTGGTGGGATTCAAATAGGTGAACAACCAATTCTCTGTGTGGATGCCACTTCCGGAAGTCCATTCTGGGCCTGGGCAACAAAAAATTAGCTACCGGTTCTGCCGAACTGGTGCGAACTGGCTGAATCCCACCACTGTTGACAGCCCAGGTTTGATACCTGTGTATTATAGATTATAGATTGAGATATAGATATAGAGTTCACTGAACGCATAGGGGTGAGATAACCTTTAACAGGGGTTCTCCTGCCATCCCTTTGCAGACATATTCATTTCAAAGTTACCACAATCTCAGTGGTTGAATATTAATACAAGTTGGGTGATTAGAAATAGAATCTTCCTTTCCTGAAACATCTGCTGGAAGTGCAGTAACTATGGAAAAGACTACCTGGGCTCTTTCTACAAATAAGACCTAGTGGATTTGGGTGGGCAGGAGAAGAGATAATCACCTTTCTCAACCAGTCAAGATCATGCAAGAGGGAAAAAAGGTAATATTCGTTGAACTAGCACAAAATGTTGATCTGAAACTGTTCTTTGTAGATAGTATGGTTTTGCTATTGTGAACATCTGTGGAAAGAATGAGAACTTGAAAGCAAATTTTGCAAGGAAGCAAGGAACCTAAGCATTCCTGGTGGAGGATATTGTAAATGTAGAATTGCAATCAGAATATCTCTATATATGTATAGATTTACCCATCCATAATTCTAATTAAAATCCCAAGGGCATTTTCAATCATTTGACGTTAGGTTTCCAACCTCAAAAACTTTGTTTGCTTTCCAGGATTGTTCCCTTATGATTCTAATGTTTCAGAACTAATGATCATTAGAGCCAATATCCTCTCATAACAACAATCTTGTGTTGACATACTTGGCCCATTTCCTAGGACTATTAATATGCGGAATCCCATAAGTCTTACTCGTAATATTCTTAGCAATTCAAGAAGCGTCGTTCATATACTGAAGGGAATGAAGAAAGGAAGTCTGGCAAATGTAAAATTTAAAGGAATATTGTTATGATCCTAAATTTTCAGGAACAAAAATCTACCAGGACTGCAGAAAACATTAAGAGGGGAATTTTGGTGTAAATAAAATGCTCGGTAGAGCATTTAGTACTTCCAAAAGGCTTTTGGGCCTGACAAGTCATGTCTGAATGGATATGCATGGACAACCAATTCACTTTATTAGAAAACACTTTAATCCTCTCTGGGTAATCATTGATTTAAAACTATTCATTTAGCGATCATTCAAATTTGCAAGAGCACTACAAATAGTGACTTACAACTGTTTCTTACATTTATGACCATCACAATGAGCCCATGGTCACGTGATCAAGATTTGGGTGCTTGGCAACAGTTGCGATCTCTCCTGGATGTTCTGCTACGGATACCACGAAGCCTCCTCCCAGAAGGTAATAAGGAGAACAGGTTGTGTAGAGGATGTGTGGTGTCCCAGATGATCTTACGGACCCTGCTCAAGCAACGCTTCTGTGCTATGTCCTGGATGGGAGGGAGGGAGCTGGCAATGATCTTTTCAGCCATTCTCACCACTCTCTGCACCGCCTTCCTGTCTGAAGCAGGGATGCTTCCAAACCAGACTGTGATGCTGTATGACAGGATGCTCTCCATCGTCCCCCTGTAGAAAGTGGTCAGGACAGGGGAAGGAAGATGTGTTTTTCTCATGCAACACAGAAAATGGTTGGGAAACCATTGGTTGGAAGATGTTCATGACAAGGAATGTATCATCTCAAACGGGATAATGAAAGACACCAAATTTTGGACCTCAGAATGACCACTGGTTTGCAACATGAAATATTTTTTTAAAAAAAACCAGCAACGATCTCTAAGCAAAGCAGAGAAAGCCAAATATTTTTGACAGCTACATAAGGAAAATAGAATTTCTTGTCATTTGAAACAGCCCATTGCAATAAGTTCATTGACTACACACAAGGCAGAGAGAAGGGTAGGAATAGCAATGTGAAACAATGTGGTATTGTGGAAATTAAACAAAACAACAACAAGAGGAAAAAAAATGCTGCCAGTTTGAAGGAACATATTTTTAGAGGGTGGAAATTGTACGCAGCCTAAATATGAAGTGTTTTCATTCTCAGAGAGAACAGAGTCCTTACATTCTTTTCCTTAAAAGCCAATGCCACACCACCATTCTTATTAACTTTTGGAGAACAAACTATGCAGGTGAGAAAAAAAATAGACAAAAATAAAAGGAATCATTCCTTTAACATCTGAATTACATTTTAAAAGCATATGTCCCAAATCAACCTTTTTTCGCTGCTAATAAAAACATTTCCTTTCCCATTTTAACAATCGTGTCTGCCAACTTTATTCTACCTGGAACGGGATATGATAAAACAGCTTATTCCAAACCGTTCCAGCAAACCTATAATTTGAGAAACCTAAGGTAGATCTGAAAATACAATATAAACAGATTTGTTTTTATTTAACGTGCTTCTTGGCAGAAGGAAAATATTATTTAATACCTTTTTCTATCTTTTCTATAATGCCCTTCATCCTCTGAAGAACCAGATGTCTGTGTCCTTATTCATATTCAAGATGGCAGCTAAAATACCACTTTTCCAGAAAGAACCAAAGACGTTACTATTATTGTTATGGCCAAGTAATAGGTATGCTATCTGGGAAGCATTTTATAGATATTTATAGATATTTATAGATATTTTTGTGACAATAACTTACTTTTTGGAAAATATATTGATTTACTGATTTACTGATTTGGTCATTGATATCATCCCACTATAGTTCCCTTGCTTATTTTACCAACACTAAGGAATGTCCAAGACTGAAGTGCAAATTACAAAATTACAAATTTTATAAATAAATAAAAGAGGTGCTATTATTGGTGCTTCTGCTGTGGCTGCTTTTGGTAAGTCACATCGTCTTCAAGATGGAAAACTCCAATACAGTTCCTCTCCAGGTCAAGACAAGTTTTCAGAGTTGGAACAGGTATTATGAAGAGGAGAAAGTAACTTTGCTTGGGTAAACAGGGAAAGAGTCTGCTGTTGAAAAGATGCTGAGATGCAGAAGGTTTTTTAGGAAGAAGAAGAAGAAGAAGAAGAAGAAGAAGAAGAAGAAGAAGAAGAAGAAGAAGAAGAAGAAGAAGAAGAAGAAGAAGAAGAAGAAGAAGAAGAAGAAGAAGAAGAAGAAGAAGAAGAAGAAGAAGAAGAAGAAGAAGAAGAAGAAGAAGAAGAAGAGGAGGAGTAGGAGGAGGAGGAGGAGGAGGAGGAGGAGGAGGAGGAGGAGGAGGAGGAGGAGGAGGAGGAGGAAGAAGAGAAGAAGAAGGAGGAGGAAGAGGAGGAGAAGGAGGAAGAGGAAGAGGAAGAAGAAGAAGAAGAAGAAGAAGAAGAAGAAGAAGAAGAAGAAGAAGAAGAAGGAGAAGGAGAAGGAGAAGGAGAAGGAGAAGGAGAAGGAGAAGGAGAAGGAGAAGGAGAAGGAGAAGGAGAAAGGGAAGGGGAAGGGGAAGGGGAAGGGGAAGGGGAAGGGGAAGGGGAAGAAGGAGAAGGAGAAGGAGAAGGAGAAGGAGAAGGAGAAGAAGAAGAAGAAGAAGAAGAAGAAGAAGAAGAAGAAGAAGAAGAAGAAGAAGAAAGAAAGAAAGAAAGAAAGAAAGAAAGAAAGAAAGAAAGAAAGAAATACAGTCACATACAACAATCTGAATAGTTAGATCATGCAACACTCCTTTGTTACATAGATGATGAAAGGATAATACGAGGATGTGCATGCATAATATGAGTGTGTAAAGAGTATGTAGAGACAGCTAGAGTCTTATTGATTTGGGGTTTTAGCAATAAGAGGGATGAGTGGAACACTATATAGATAGGCCCTGGTTAGTGATTAAATTAACCTTCTTTACAGAAACCTTGGCTCTTAACCTTCTTCATAGAAACTTTGGCTCTTTTCCTTTTCACCATCTGATTCTGAATATTCTGCTGCTATTTTGGCTTGCAAAACACCTACTTCTTTCCAGATTTCCTGGCAGACAGGAAGGCTGCAGAAAACATGGTTGCTAAGGCAACCAGACAAAGCTCCTTCCTCCATTCCCCAACCTGTGTTAGACAGTGTTAGACATGCCCATCCAAGCACGATGGGACCCGGCAAAATGAAATGAACCAGCTATGAAATGAAAGAGAGAAGTGTGGATGGGCGTAATTCTCCAGCGCAGTTCTCCTTTAAATTACTGATCAGTTTCACACACCACAAACCCTGTTTCTCACCATTCAAGATCTTGATTAATAATAATGATGATAAAGTTGGAAGGACCTTGGAGGTCTTCAAGTCCAACCTCCTGCTCAGGCAGGAAACCCTATACCATTTTGGAAAAATGGCTGCCCAGTCTCTTCTTAAAAACTTCCAGTGTTGGTGCATTCACCGCTTCTGGAGGCAGGTTGTTCCACTGGTTAATTGTTCTCACTGTCAGGAAGTTTCTCCTTAGTTCTAGGCTGCTTCTCTCTTTCGTTAGTTTCCACCCGTTGCTTCTTGTCCTGCCTTCAGGTGCTTTGGAAAATAGCTTGACTCCCTTTTCTTTGGGGCAGCCCCTGAGATATTGGAAGACTACTATCATGTCACCCCTTGTCCTTCTCTTCGTTAAACTAGACATACCCAATTCCAGCAACCGTTCCTGATATGTTTTAGCCTCCAGTCCCCTAATCTTCTTTGTTGCTCTTCTCTGTACTCTTTCTAGAGTCTCAACATCTTTTTTTACATCGTGGTGACCAAAACTGGATGCAGTATTCCAAATGTGGCCTTACCAAGGCCTTGTAAAGTGGTATTAATACTTCATGTGATCTTGATTCTATCCCTCTGTTAATGCAGCCTAGCACTGTGTTGGCTTTTTTGGCAGCTGCAGCACACGGCTGGCTCATATTTAGGTGATTGTCTACTAGGACTCCGAGGTCCCTCTCACAGTTACTACTATTGAGCATGGTGCCACTTATGCTGTACTTGTGCATTTGGTTTTTCTTGCCTAAATGCAGAACCTTGCTTTTTTCACCATTGAATTTCATTTTGTTAGTTAGTGCCCAGTGTTCGAGTCTGTCCAGATCCTTCTGTATCTTAAGCCTGTCTTCTGGAGTGTTGGCTATTCCTGCCAGCTTGGTGTCGTCTGCAAATTTGATGAGTTCCCCATCTATCCCCTCATCCAGATCTTGATTAATATTCACACAGTTTGGACCCAACTCTGCCTGTCTTAGAGGTTTCTCTTCATGTACCTTCAGGTGATGAAAGGACAGCTCCCAATGGACACAGTCAGAATTTTAGGAAATGATGGACTTTCTATCCATGTCCAAAAAGAATTTTAGGAAATGATGGACTTTCCATCTAGTTCTGAAACAAGATAAAAAGGATGAACCCTGAAAACAATTAGATAAGGGCCACTGAAGTCCTATGCACATTTTATCGTAGTTGCCAAGCTAGTGTGATGAGAGTGGGTTTTCCAGGGAGTGATGAACAGTTGCTGAACCCCTTTATATGACACTGCTTATCATTATATGACTGCCCTGATGAAGTTAAAGGTATCAGCTAATATAATGTAGTAAAGCTAACAATCCTTGGTTGCATAAACAGGGGCATGGAATCAAAATCACGCGAAGTATTAGTACTGCTTTATAAAGCCTTAGTAAGGCCATACCCGGAATACCAGTTTCGGTCACCACAGTACAAAAAAGATGTTGAGACTTTGGAAAAAGTGCAGAGAAGAGCAACTAGGATGATTAAAGGCCTGGAGATTAAAACATATGAATAACGGTTGCAGGTATTGAATATGGCCGGTCTAGAGAAAAGAAGGACTGGGGGGGGACATGACAGCAGCCTTGCAGTATTTGAGGGGCTGGCGTGAAGAAGAGGGGGTCAGCTTATTCTCCAAAGCACCTGAAGGGAAGACAAGAAACAATGGATGGAAATTCATCAAGGAGAGAACCAACCAGGAATTAAGGAGAAACGTCCTAACAGTTTGCCTTTAGAAGTTATAGGTGCTCCATCACTGAAGGCTTATAAGAAGAGACTGGACAGCCCTTTGTCTGAAATGGTATAGAGAGGGCTGTAAAAAAGAGAATAGTTCAGTTCCCTGGAAATTCAACTGAGGAAATATTTCATGTTAGAACAGAACAGAACAGAACAAATAGAAGAGAACAATTCAATTCCCTGGAAATTCAACTGAGGAAACATTTCTTTGGATCAGGGATGGAATGTTCCTCTGATGTTATTGCTCTGGCAGAATTCAATAAGAGGAAAAATGAAGAGGGGGGTGATACTCCATTGATAGTCTACATCCAGAATTTCCTTGTTTCCCTAGTATTTTCCCAGAAAAGTGGGAGGGAAAAGCACATTCAATCTAACCAAAAGAAAAAAATTCAGAATGAAACAATAGATGGTGGCAGAGGAATGAAGAAAAATGAGTAGGAACGCACAACCCAATCATCCACTTTGACTACTATAAAATCGCAGCAGTCTCTCTGCTAGGTTTTCCCTCAAACCCCCCCCCCCCAAAAAAAGAGGCCTAATCTTTTTAAATTAGATTCAGCCCAGCCAACTGTCTCATAATTTCATTCTTTAATACCATGGGTTTATAAATCTGCGTTCCTGATCTTCAAAACTCCTCAGCCATCCATCCTTTTGGAACAATCAGTCTGGAGTTGATCAGTCCCCAAGTTTTCAAACTTCTTTTTAATTAGTAAATCATGTATGGAAGTTCTTTTTAATTAGCACAATTATGAAACATCTGTTTCCTTATCTCCTGGTCAGTACAGAAATCACAGAGTGAATTAATATGCCACCACAGTAACTTAGTACCTAGATTATGGTGTCAGGTCTTTTTGGATGTTTAAAAGGCCCAGGTGTCTTCTACTTTCAATCTCCTCATACTTAAAACCAGGGGTCTTCAAACTTGTAAAGAGGACTTCTGTAGATGAAGCAAAGATTAAGTTGAAAGACATATGGCCTAATCAAGGTTGGCCTAATCAAAGTTAACCTTGTTCTTCTTAACTGTTACCAAATATTTCCTAAGCTGCATTTAAGGGTGACATTAATGCAAAAGCAAGGTATTGAAAAGAGAGAACAATATGGTGAGTGTAAAGGAAAAGTATAAAGAATGTCAAGATAAAAAGGTTTTATAGTAATAACCTTCCGTAATGTACAAACCCGAAGACATTTATCCTAAATCAGGGGTCTTCATACTTGGCCCTTTTATGACTTGTGGACTTCAACTCCCAGAATTCCTCAGCCAGCATTCAAGTCATAAAAGGACCAAGTTTGAAGACCCCTGTCCTAAATGAAATGAATAGTGCAATCTTCTCCATGCTTGCTATGAAATAAGTAAATATCTGTAAGGTTTGGTTCAACCATTCTTTTTAACCAAACAATCTGATGATAAGCATGTGTAATGACTTGAATATGATAAACTACTAAGCCTATCATTAGAAAAGCAGAATAGATCACACAGCCTATACTTTATTGCTACTGAATAGTACTCTTCTTTAGCTAATTAGCTATTTTTTAAAAAATCACACAGCTATGCTTAAAGGAGGAGGGAGTTACATTTTATCCTCTCAGTACCTGGGGCAGAGTTAAAAGAGAGATCAGCCTAGAATCTTTACATAGCCACAAGCAGACTAAATCCAGCCTCCCTTGAGCTCTATTGATCCTTATCTAAACAGGAAGATTAATGTCAAAGTAATAGCACCAGCTTGGAATTAAATAAGGATCAATGAACTCAAATGGCGTTGAACTTAGTCTTCTTGTGGCTACGTAAGGATTCTGGGCTGATTCTTCTTTTAACTTTGCCCCCATTCTGTCACAATTTCTCCTACAGTACCACCACCACCACCACCCTTGCTTTTTAAAGTACTTCTGGGATTAGGAAAATAATCACTTTACTTAGTGAGAATCCATGTCTGCTTTTACTCTGAGCCCTGGTGGTGCAGTGGTTTGAGTGCAGTATTGCAGGTTAACTCTGCCAACTGCCAGCAGTTCGGTCCTGATCTGCTCAAGGTTGACTCAGCCTTCTGAGGTCGATAAAATGAGAAGCCAGATTTTGGGGGGCAATATGCTGATTTTGTAAACCACCCAGAAAGTGTTGTAAAGCACTACAGGGTGGAACATAAATCTAAGTGCTATTGCTATTAACTCAGCTCAACTTTCCATTTATGGATAGGAAGCCACAACGAGGTATCAAAATAAATATCATGACATCATCCATCCACACGATTCTACCTCTGGTACTGGATGCAACTACATAGATTTGCACTGTGACTGTGACTTAATCACAGTGCATCTACTATCTCTATTTATTGCCTACCTTTGGCAATATGTCACTAGGATCCTTGTGTCTGGATGATAAATGATAAATATGAAGTCAGAATTCAGGAGCAAAATAAATAGATGGAGCTATTTCTGCCTATCAGCTATCATTAAAACAATGCAGTATTCATGAGACACCACACATTAGCATTCAGGGGAAAAAAAACTTGAATGACATACGATTGCATGAAACCTGACCTTCCTATGGCACAAATTATATACTTTACCAAGAGATGGAGAAAGTAACGATGTTTTAAAGCTGCATTTAACATCCCTAGAAAGAGACCAGCATGTAGTTGCAGAAATTGAGGAAACGAGAGACATTCATGGGAAGAGAAGGGAAAAAAATTGAATCTGTTCTCTTAAATAAGGCCTCATTAACAAGAAACTGGATGACCTACGCGGTGACCATGACTTTCTGCCATAATCTGCTCAAATAGCTAATTTGCTACATTTGCATATGATCCAGTCTCTCATCCTGGGTCTTAACTCAACTCCTCCTCTTCATGTGCTATTTTGGGAACATTCACAAGCAAATCCTTTCATCGCCCATCCTGGAACATCAACAGCAAGCAAGAGAATATGCTAGATGCTACTGTGTTTATTTGAAAAGGCAGTTCTCTTATGGAGATATTCCTTCATTTTAGGTCAGAACAAGTTTGAGGGAATAAGGAAAACTATCACCTTTCTTCGAATAAGGGGAAAAAACCCAACAACAACATATTTTTAATGTACCATTAAAATCATGTCCCAGCTTCCCATTCAGCTTTGGCAGCTGCTGGGCTATTGAATCCAGGAGCCCCAATTACCTTACACATGATATGTAGGTAGTCCTCAACCTGCAACAGTTCATTTAGTGACCATTCAAAGTTACAAAGTGACCTACGACCGTTTTTCACACTTACGACCGTTGCAGCATCCTCAGGGCCACGTGATCAAAAGTTGGCAACTGACTCATATTTATGACAGTGGCAGGGTGTCCCGGGGTCATGTGATCTCCTTTTGTGACCTCTTGACAAGCAAAGTCAACGGGGAAGCCAGAGTCACGTTAACAACTGTGCTAATAACTTAACCACCACAGTGATTCATTGCAAGAAAGGTTGTAAAATAAAATAAGCAACATTCATTTAGCCAATGCCTTACGTAGCCACAGAAACTTGGGGCTCGTTTGTGGTTGTAAGTCAAGGACTACCTGTACTGAATTCATATCCCCCTCCTTACTGAATGAACACGTCGGCTGGAATAGAAGTTGGGTCCTTTTTGCTCACAAATCAGGCGATCAAAAGGTCAACAAAAGTTGCTAAATTCAGCCCCGTTGGGGTTTACCGTGAGGGGTTATTGCCTTTAAAGCACAGATTTGGGTACTGCTCAGTATCCATCTAGTACAGTGGTTCTCAACCTGTGGGTCGGGACCCCATTTGGGGTCAAACGACCATTTCACGGGGGTCGCCAAACAATGCAGTCCGCCATTTTTTCCCCCTTTTCCTTAGCTGTGCTACTCCCTTTTGTTCTATTGGCTTTTGAAAGCCAATAGAATAGACTCTCTTGAACAGAGTCTAATTCTATTGGCTTTCCAAAGCCAATAGGAATTGTCCAGGCTGTCTCTGCCCTGCTGAGCCCGCCAAAAGTCCCATTCTGCAAATGGTGCTGCGCCAGTTGAATAGTCCTCGACTTATGACCGGTTGAGTAGTCCTCGACTTACGACCGGTTGGGGGTCGCGGCATTAAAAAGGTTGAGAACCACTGATCTAGTAACCACATGGATTATAGTAGCCCAAGTTGGCAGAACATACAGTGGGGTCTTCCTGCTAAACATTGAGAAGGTACGGTGGAATATCCAGCTAGACTGAAGGGAGGGAGGTGTTAAGAGAGGGTGGAGTTTAGAGTCCTTGCAATGAAACTTCAGTTTGAGACTCTTCACAAGTGGTTCTGGTTGTTTGGGCCTGACATACTGTATGTCAGCCAAGGTCCCATTGTTCATGGCACCTGAAGTAGTGATGGCTGTTAGAGATGCTGTAATATAATAGGGACTCCCGAAGAAAGGTGATAGAGTAGAGCAATTTGCATTATCATTGAAACATGTGTGCCAGGAACATAACCAAATGCTGCATGCCAAAGCCTCTTCCATAGAGCCATTGTTCACTTAAAACAGTGGTTCTCAACCTTTCTAATGCCGCGACCCCATAATACAGTTCCCCATGTTGTGGTGACCCCCAACCACTTATACATCACCGGGTGCCAGGGGCATGGCCAAACAAAAGGGGGAAAAAATGGCAGACAGCCTTGTTTGGTGACCCCCGTGAAATGGTCGTTCGACCCCAAATGGGGTCCCGTCCCACAGGTTGAGAACCACTGACTTAAAAGAAGCCCCACAAATGTGCACTTTCACTGCAGTGAGGCATCTCAAGAAATATAGCTTCTAACATATTTTACATCCTTCCAGGGTACCATGCATTTATTATTGCAATTGGAAGAAGGAATAATCTTGAGGAACTGCCACAAAGAAAGACAAAGATGAGATAAAAGAAACCTGATTCTGGGGCAGAGAAGTAATTTGAGAAAGCATCTGAGACGTGAAGTTCTATGATGTTAAAGGGGAGGACTGGGGAAATTTGCAAGATATTGCTACTATAACTCCATAAACCTCATTTGAAGCACAGGGAAGTTTATAAATGTGAAAGATAGATAGATAGATAGATAGATAGATAGATAGATAGATAGATAGATAGATAGATAGATAGATAGATAGATAGATAGATAGAAGAGATAAAGATATAGATGATAGATAGATGATAGATAGATAGATAAGTAGATAGATAGATAGATAGATAGATAGATATAGATGAGATAAAGATATAGATGATAGAGATGATATAGATGATAGATAGAGAGAGAGAGAGAGATGATGGATAGATAGATAGATAGATAGATAGATAGATAGATAGATAGATAGAGATTAGATAAGATGGTAGATGATAGATAGATAGATAGATAGATAGATAGATAGATAGATAGATAGATAGATAGATAGATAAGTAGGCAGAGAGGCAGGCAGGCAGACAATAATTATTGAAAGTAGCATTCACTTGCTTGTCTCTGATTTCTATATTTGGTTTATCTTGGAGGACTGACAATTGCTGTCTGGATAAACCAAATTCCTTCCCAGTTCCTATATCTCCGCAACCTTTGTCTCTTCTTACAGATCAGAGTCACAAAGATTTAGTTGCATCAAAACACATTCCAGATGTACATTTGCAAAAAAAAAAAGGAAAGAAGAAAGAAGGAAGGAAGGAAGAAAGAGAGAGAGAGAGAGAGAGAGAGAGAGAGAGAGAGAGAGAGAGAGAGAGAAATCTGCTATTGATAGATTCTGAAGGAAGCCCTTCTCTGGGGCTTTAAATATTTCTAAATGGCATTTTAGTGATTATCACTTGGACAGTATTTCCAGGCATACAGATTAAAATCAATAAAGAAAGCAGATTCAAAATTAGAAATATGGCTTCAGAAGAAGAACATTTTTTAAACATCGATGAACTGTCACCAGCAATTAACATCAACTGTTAGTTTTAACAAAGCAATGGTGACCTTAACTCTAATTGCAGGGGTTGGGGGAAGAAGGGAAGGTGGGTGGGTGGAAGACCCATATATATTCCATTTGCCAACTGACTATTAAAAGAACAAGTGAATGTAATGCTTATGTTGATCTTGTGTTGATCTTATTTTTCTTCAGAAGAAAACTTGTCTTAGGGAAGCTGAGATAGCAACGGGAGTTCAAATAATGACTCAGAACAGAGAGCATTAGCTCATAATTATAATTGCTTTTCTTATGCTCCGGTCCTATGGAATGTAACAAAATAGAATGGGTAGGAATTATGGCAAGCAAGAAAAGTGCATGCAGGTACCTACTTAGTCCAAGACAATTCTTCATGAAATAAAAGAGTTGCCGTGTTTTGCATTTTGAGATGTGTAGAAATCCCTCTGAGTCATCTGATAGTTGGGTCAAATTCATCCCTAATGAGTAATAAATTCTTCCATTTTTTATTTTTTTAAATAAAATAAGAGTGAAATCTGCTTCACAGTGACTTAACTCCATAAAACTAGAAGATTGGATTCCAAGTTAGCGTTGGGCGCAAAGAATAAGGCCCATTTGTAAGGTTGCAACATAGAAGTGTGGTAAGAATGCAACCCCCACTCCTTTTTACTATGCCCCCCCAAATCACAAGAATAAAGCTCAGGAAAAGAAATATAGAAATATATATAACTCATGAATCCCCTGGCTGTTGCGAAAAGTGGAAACATTGAGTCAACCCTGTTGATTCACAAAGAGAGGTCAATGGAGGCAATAGACAGACTAAATATAAGGGGTTAAAATTAATTACATTTGCTTGACAGAATTAAAACCCAAGGAAGCCAGTATTTTAAACCCATTGCTACCCTTTGCGAAAAAAGCTGAACAAATCTAACACAAAGCAAGTCTCCAAATTACAAAATGCTGTAAAGTTGTATAAAAATCCCTGTACTAATCAAATCAATTTGTCAGCTGTCCCAAAACTACATGCTGTTCTTGATTTTGCTCATCATTAAATCTTCTTTCCTAAGCAGCCAGCCTCTCTTTTTTCCCCAGCATCTTAGCCTCCATTTTATTTCCAGTGTTTTATTCCCAATTTGGAACTGGACCTGATTTTTCTTTTGACAGAAGATTTATTGAAGCCTTTGGACTGCAAGACGATCAAACCGGTCAGTCCTGGAGGAGATCAACCCTGACTGCTCTTTAGAAGGCCAGATCCTGAAGTTGAAACTCAAGTACTTTGGCCACCTAATGAGAAGGGTCTAATGCTGGGAAAGATTGAGGGGAATAGAAGAAGGGGACGACAGAGAATGAGGTGGCTAGATGAAGTCACTGAAGCAGTAGGCGTGAGCTTAAATGGACTCCAGAAGATGGTAAGAGGACAGGAAGGCTTGGAGGAATGTTGTCCATGGGGTCGCAATGGGTCGGACATGAATTTGCAACTAACAACAACAACAAATACACAAGAATCTGTGAACTAAAGTTCAACAGTCGATTGGCACTAGATAAGATTCAATGGAATTCACAGAGGACTGAATGTGGATCTTTTGTGGCAATTCCAGAGTTCTAAACTGATGACATGCTTAACACCACCTCACTCCCTCTGCTCTTCTCCTACTGATCAGTAAGGATATTGTTGAAGATGCCTTTCATTTTCCTGTGATCTTTCAGGCTTTGAAGATGAACATTTGGGGATCTGAAAAAAATGATATCTGAGTCTCTTCCCATCTTTACGAAGCACCTAAGCTTTTACTGCATTACTAGCTGTTGTTTTTCCTCTTCCTTCTCTTTCTTATTGGATAAATCCTCACAAACCTAAATCTATTAAACTTTAATCATCATTTTAATGTCCCTTTCAAAGTGTCACAGTAGCGTTTTTCAGTAGGGCAATTTACAGACACACACTGTTTTATTACTGATAGCTGAAAAAAAAAACAAGCTTACAAAAAAGACTCATAAAGGCCTATATCAAGTAAAGCTTTCAATCCAATCATTGCCTGCAAATACTGGGAACCTAGCAGTGTTTCTCCTTCTCCTGATTATCTCCCTCCCGGTCCAGTACTCAATTCCTTCCATATCTTTTAATAAATCTTAATTTTCAGTCTCCAGTCAACTTTCTTACTGCTCTTTACAACTGCCCCTTTAACAGGGGTTGACAGAACTGTACAGTGCAATTATACACATGTTAGATAGAAGTGAAAGTGAAAACCAACCAATCTCACGCCTCTTTGAAGTTGCCGTACGTGGTGGCAAAAGAAGCCTAGTGGTTAGCTAGGCAGTTTCATTTTTTCAACCCATTCCCTAATATTCAGAAAACATGACAAGGTCATGTCGCATCTCAGCTACCTTGTCACGGAGGAAGAAACAGAGCAAATCTGTCAACAGTGTTAGCTTAAGGCCATTGAGGGCACCTCAACTCTATCACTCAAAAGCGCTCTGTGTAATTCAGAAACCAGTTTGTGATTTGAGTGTTCCTATCTCATTATAATAGTAAATGACATTAGCACCATCCCTTTTGACATTCCACAAGTCCCTCAAGATCTAGTTATGACACCAGGTCTGGTCTCTTTGCTTGGGGCTCACATATTTTGCTTTCAATAATATTTATCTTGGGAAATGGGAAGCCATATCAATATGAAAAAGAAAAAAGAAAGAAAGGAAGAAAGAAAGAAAGAAAGAAAGAAAGAAAGAAAGAAAGAAAGAAAGAAAGAAAGAAAGAAAGAAGGGAGGGAGGGAGGGAGGGAGGGAGGGAAGAAAGGAAGAAAGGAAGGAAGGAGGGAGAGAGGGAAGAAGAAAGGAAGGAAGGAAGGGAAGCAAATAAGGAAGGAAGGAAGAAAAGAAAGATTAAAAGAAAGAGAGAGAGAAAGAAAGAAAGAAAGAAAGAAAGAAAGAAAGAAAGAAAGGAGGGAGAGAGGGAGGAAGGAAGGAAGGAAGAAAAGAAAGAAAGAAAGAAAGAAAGAAAGAAAGAGGGAGGGAGGGAGGCAGGAAGGAAGAAAGGAAGGAAGAAAGAAAGGAAGGAAGGAAGGAAGGAAGGAAGGAAGAAAGAAAGAAAGAAAGAAAGAAAGAAAGAAAGAAAGAAAGAAAGAAAGAAAGAAAGAAAGAAAGAAAGAAAGAAAGAGAAAGAATTCCTACTCTGGTGCTCCAAAGCATAGCTACTAATACTTCATAAAAAGCTGATCTTTGATTTAGATGACTTTGTCTAAAGATGACTTCATAATACTAAATATGAGCTCAATGAATGTCTGAACAACTATCTGCTAACTTCCAAAGAACAAGCTCCAAACAATTTGCCGTTTCAATACAGACCTGGATATAATTTAGAAATAATTAGGAAAAAAAAAGTGCTGTTAAGTGCATATCATGAGTGGATTCTTAAAAGCAACAGAAATATCCTGCTTGATGGAATAGTAGAAAAATGTTGAGCCTGTGTTCATATGAAATTGTAGCCTTTTCACCCCAAATTATTTTTGAAGCATGCAAACCAGCCTTAATTCATAGAAGGACCTGTAACTATCCTGCTATAATCATGCCTTGACTTAAATTTCTATTTGAGGATAAACAAGCACATATTTATGACATTTGTTTTATTTTGATTTTAACTCTATTTATTTGTAGATACAAGCTGTTTTTGTTTTGTGTTGCTTCTTTCAGAGAATTGAGGTGCAAAACACATTGTTCGTGTTTACAAAGAACTATGTATTTAATCATATTTATATGTTCAATTTTGTAACAAAAAATGGAGAATATCCTTTGTCCAACAAGACAAATTTTGATCTTTTTTTAATTTTTATTCATTTTGTTTGCCCAGTCTTCATTCCAAGATTAATTTAACTTTTATTTATTCACATAAGATCTGAAGTGCACACAAGACATGCCAACAGTGTTAATTATGCTAGAAAGCCCACATTTCCTGTTTGTGTCCAATTTTATGCTGTAGTCAGTAAATAAATCCGTTGTTAAGCTATTTTTAATACACACAGAGAGAGAGAGAGAGAGAGACATGTGTGTGTGTGTGTGTGTGTGTGTGTGTGTGTATAAAATCAAGCTGCATGGTACATATCTCTCTCTCTCTTTCTCTCTGTCTGTCTCTGTCTGTCTGTCTGTCTGTCTCTCTCTCTTTCTCTGCCTCTCTCTCTCTCTCCAAAACACCATGGAGAAAATTAACCTGAAGATTTATTAGACTATTTGAACATTTCACTTGAAACTTTGCAAGGGAAAGTTAAGAAGGGGCTGAACAAGACACCACCTCCAGAAGCCTTTAGCAGATTTTACATTATGGCTGTCCTTGTGAGAGTCCCCAGGTCTATTGCCTCAAAAAGAATGCCACCATTGAGATACCTCAGGTAATTCTAACTCATGTGATTTTCCTTTGATCCTGAATTGCCCCATTTATGAGATCTGCACAATATCCTGGACTATATAATTAATAAAAGGTGCTAAGCTTGAACATTGGGGGCATGTGTCTTCCTCAGTCTCGGATCTTCTGCCTACTGCGTCTACCTCTATTCGGATGTTTGAAGGGTCTGCACAGTATCTTAGCTATGCCTTGTACTGCAACCTGGACAGAGACCTCTGAGGTAATTTCTGGGATCTGTTGGAGACCGTTTAGGAGTCATAGTCTCAAAACCACTGGTATCCCTTTGGCCTTTATTTTCCACATCCTCTCACTCTCCTTCCCTTCCTCCTTCAGGCCCTGGTACTTCTCCAGCTTCTCATAGTCCTTCTTCAGGATGTTGTTGTCATTTGACACCACCACACGTATCACCACTGCTCCTTGTCTACTACCACAATGTCTGGTGATTAGCCAATACCTGCTGTCTGTCTGAATCTGGAAATACCACAGGATCTTAGTCTTTATTTTTCCATGATCATCTGGGATATCTCGTCAGAACCTGGGAGCGTCTATCCCAGTGGTTCTCAACCTTTTTAATGCCGCGACTCCCAATCAGTCATAAGTCGAGGACTACTCAACCGGTCGTAAGTCGAGGACTACTCAACTGGTGCAGCACCGTTTGCAGAATGGGACTTTTGGTGGGCTCAGCAGGGCAGAGACAGCCTGGACAATTCCTATTGGCTTTTGAAAGCCAATAGAATTAGACTCTATTCAAGAGAGTCTATTCTATTGGCTTTCAAAAGCCAATAGAATAAAAGGGAGTAGCACAGCTAAGGAAAAGGGGGAAAAAATGGCAGACTGTGTTGTTTGGCGACCCCCGTGAAATGGTCGTTCGACCCCAAATGGGGTCCCGACCCACCGGTTGAGAACCACTGGTCTAGTCAGAATCAGAATCAGAATAGAGCTAGAAGGGACCTTGGAGGTCTTCTAGTCTAGCCCTCTGCTCGAGCAGGAGACTCTATACAATTTCAGATGAATGACTGTCCAATCTCTTCTTAAAAAAACTCGATTGATGGAGCACCCACAATGTCTGAAGGCAAGATGTTCCACTGGTTGATTGTCCTCACTGTTAGGAAGTTTCTCCTTAATTCCAGGTTGGTTCTCTCTTTGATCAGCTTCCATCTGTTGTTTCTTGTCTTGCCTTCTGGTGCTTTGGAGAATAGGTTGACCCCCTCCTCCTTGTGGAAGCCTCTCAAATACTGGAATACTGTTATCCTGTCCCCCCCTCCCAGTCCTTTTTTTCTCTAGACTGGCCATTCCCAAATCCTGCAACCATTCTTCATGCATTGTGCAGATGTTCCTGTACACAATGCCAGGTACTTGGTTATGCCACTCAGTGTGTGCTGTTCCTACCTGCATCGTATACCCCAACACTATATTTTGGACTGTCTCTAAGGCCTCTGTGCATTGTCTGCATCTTTGGTCTTGCCTAGTGTAGTAAATTTTAGCTTCTATGGAGCTGGTGCTGTGTGGATCTGGTGCTAAGGATGTATGCAGCACTATACGTGATAGAATCAGATGCCAGGATAGGTATTTCATCCTAGGTTTTGTAAACATCACAAATCATCTAAAGCAAAATATTAGATCAATGGATAACCCAATATCGAACTGGTAAAATGCAATAAGAAAGATATGGATTCACATTTGCAGTTTCTCCATTATTTTTCATCGGCTAATTCTGGACCAGTTCTGTCTAAGCCCAGCCTGATTTGCTGAGTTATCAAGGATGTTATAGCTGCACCCTGTACTACAGGCTCTGCACTTAAGAGTGTTAGGCTTAGGTTCATTAAAGCACAGAGCATGACCTGAAGCTTCATCACAAATGCATGCCTAGTTCTGACATTTTCCCTACTTATCTCAGACATGAGATTTCATTTCTGATTCATGTTAGCGTTACGACGTCCACATGTTAAAAAGTATTTGCCATTCAGCTCATTAGAATTGAAATAGAAAAAAGATCCTAGAAAATTTATTTATTTATTTATTATTTATTTATGAGACTTATATACCGCTTTAAGTGCGAGCACTCTCTAAGCGGTGTACACCAGTAAGCAATGTATATATATATATTTTACATTGCCCCCAACAATCTGGGTACTCATTTTACCTACCCCGGAAGGATGGAAGGCTGAGTCAACCTTGAGCCGGTGAGATTTGAACCGCTGACCTGCTGAACACAGTCAGCTAAAGTGGCCTGCAGTACTGCACTCTAACTGCTGTGCCACCTCGGCTCATTGGAGTGTAGAAAAGAACATAGGAAGTTAAAAGCCTTTGATTTCCCCCATACACACACCCTCCTTTAGCAACCTCTGGTTATTCGGGTTTTCTCCCACGTAAAATTGGAAGTGTCTTGGTGATGTTTCGACGAAGTCTCATTCATCATCTTCAGGCTGGTGCTTTCGGCTTCGTGCTTCTAGGAGCAATGCTTAATGTTGATACTTTGAACAGAGTGCAGAGAAGAGTAACAAAGATGATTAGGGGTCTGGCGACAAACACGAAGAATGGTTGCAGGAAATGGGTATGGCAAGTCTAGAGAAAAGAAGGACTAGGGGTGACATGATAGCAATGTTCCAATATTTGAGGGGCTTCCAGAACTAAGAGGAGGTCAACCTACTTTCCAAAGCACCAGATGGCAAGACAAAAAACAATGGAAGGAGGGAAGCAGCCTAGAACTAAGGAGAAATTTCCCAACAGTAAGAACAATTAACCAGTCAAATAGCTTGCGTTCAGAACTTGTGGGTGATCCATCACTGAAGGCTTTTAAGAAGAGACCAGAGGACCATGTCTAAAATGGTACAGGGTCTCCTGCTTGAGAAAGAGGTTGGACTACAATACCTCCAAGGTCCCTTCCAACTCTTATTATTCTGTATTCTGAATAAACATACAAACCAAATGCTTGGACTTCCTTCCTGGACTTTACAATTCCTCAGTATCCAATACACACTTAAACTTAGACCTCAGGATCAAAGCCCAGGACAGGAACACCTCAATCTGCATATCTAAAGATCAAAGTCAATATGTGTGTGTGTGTGTGTGTTGTTGTTGTTGTTGTTGTTGTTGTTGTTGTTGTTAGTTGCAAAGTCGTGTCCGACCCATTGCGACCCCATGGACAACATTCCTCCAAGCCTTCCTGTCCTCTACCATCTTCTGGAGTCCATTTAAGCTCACACCTCCTGCTTCAGTGACTCCCTCCAGCCACCTCATTCTCTGTCGTCCCCTTCTTCTATTTCCCTCAATCTTTCCCAGCATCAGGCCCTTTTCCAGTGAGTCCTTCCTTCTCATTAGGTGGCCAAAGTACTTGAGTTTCAACTTCAGGATCTGGCCTTCTAAAGAGCAGGCAGGGTTGATCTCCTCTAGGACTGACCGGTTTGATCGCCTTGCAGTCCAGGGGACTCGCAGGAGTCTCCTCCAGCACCATAGTTCAAAGGCCTCAATTCTTTGGCACTCAGCCTTTCTTATGGTCCAACTTTCACAACCATACGTTGCCACTGGGAAAACCATGGCCTTAACTATATGTACTTTTGTTGGCAGGGTGATGTCTCTGCTTTTTAGTATGCTGTCTAGATTTGCCATATATGTATATGTATACGTATATGTAAATGTATATATATGTCTTGTCATTATATCTTTCCTCTACTGGCATTTGTATTTATTGCGTATTATACGTTTATTCATAGCCCAGCTCAGAAAATTGGACCAAGTAAACGCTTGTAACAGGCTCAAACATATGTAACATTTGTATAATAGCTAGGAGAGAAGACCAGTGTGTTTTTTCAATTGGGGAGATCACAGAAATGTTCCCACAATAGAAGATAAAAACAGACGTGGTAGTTTACTCAAGAGGACTGCTTCTACTTAAACTCCAGTGTTCTCATAATTGTGTAGGTTACATTCTCTTCCCCCAGGGGTTAGTTTGCACCAAATGAAAGACGTAAACTACTCCTTCTTCTCCCAACCAAAATTATTTGCAAGCAAACCACATATCCACTCACACTAAACATTAATCTTTGTGCTTTGGGGCTTCTAAACACTCTCTCTCTCTCTCTCTCTCTCTCTCTCTCTCTCTCTCTCTCTCTCTCTCTCTCTCTCTCTCTCTCTCTCTCTCTCTCTCTCTCTCACTGCATTTATATATTTCTGCAACCCATTGAAGCCAATCTGCAGTTGTCAAGATTCATAACGTTCTTAGTTGTTATAGAAAGCGGCACGGAAAAGAGGAACAATTTGCTATCCTGACCTCTGATCTTTACAAAGAATGGAACACAGAGAGCATGCTTCCCCTAGAATGGTAATAGTTTTACTAGCTGGTGAAAACAATTTATTTTATGAAGACCTTGGTAAAACACCCCATATGGTTAGTACATCTTCATGCTATATTGTTCCCCAATCTTGTTGACCCCAAAACCAGTGAACCATCCAACGCTATTATTGACTCTTTCTCTTAAATCCATTTTTAACTAAAGCAACAAGACACATTAAAAATAACTCGGCACATCAAAAAGACAACCGCTGAGATGAAATCAAAAGGATTAAATTGCCCATAGTTAAACTGAATAATTAGCTGTGTACTTTATAATCACACTTCAGAGGTAAGAGTAATTTGGCCATTTTATTAATACTGAGGAAAAAACGCTCTAAGGAAATTACTAGACCTCTAAGTGACCTCATTTGCATTTTTTTAAAACAAAAGCAGAGTCTCTGGATAACCTGATAGCTTTTACAATGTATATGTGTTGTCCTTATCAACTTTTTAAGGCTTCAAGGTAAAGTTTTGTTTGATCCATGCTTGACTCTTACTGATTATATGAACACTTACATGCAGTTCACATAACAATATGATGGAAATGCTTCACCACTGCTTTGCTTTGGGACTGTTTTTCATCCTTCTCAGTCTGGCCTGCAGTCTTGAGATTTTTCTGATGGTGTCCCAAGTGCATATTAACATTTGGCAATAGCCAAACTTTACTAAATGGTCTCACTTACTTCTTAACGTATGTATTTATTTTTTCACTCTCGTAAGAATAAACTCTCATGGAATGCAAGTTGTTGGTTTAATTCTAGTAGGGCTGTTAGGGGGAAAAATCTCTAGTAATTGGGATGACCACTAGATAGCAATAGTACATAGACGTATATACCACTTCACAGCGCTTTACAGCCCTCACTGTTGACCCCAACAATCTGGGTCCTCATTTTACCAACTGAAGGAAGGCTGAGTCCACCTTGAGCTGGTCAGTATTAAACTGCCAAATTGCAGGCAGTCAGCAGTCAGCAGAAGTAGCCTGCAGTACTGCATTCTAACCACTATGCCACCATGGAAGAAGGAAGGAAGGAAGGAAGGAAGGAAGGAAGGAAGGAGAGAGGGAGGGAAGGAAGGAAGGAAGGAAGGAAGGAAGGAGGAAAGGAGGAAGGAAGGAAGGAAGGAAGGAAGGAAGGAAGGAAGGAAGGAAGGAAGGAAGGAAGGAAGGAAGGAAGAAAATTCTTCAAAGGCAGATGGCTTTGTTTACTGCACAGAAGAACCCCCAAAATAAATTGATTTCATTGTTACTTGTCTTCTCCAAAGAATTCTGCAAAAGTATTCCCTTCGCTATGGGAAATTCTCAGTACTTTATGAAGTGTAGCTTCCGGGGTACTTTGAGGGAGTTATGGCAATGAAAAATTGATTCAGTTTTGAGACATCGCCATCTCAAAGACACTCTATAAAATTCCTCCATGGTGTTTTACTAAATTAGCATTACAATCTCTTCTTAATGCCAGCGTGATTAAGACATGTAAGAACAAAAAAAAAAGAAAAAGGAGATTGCCTCTGGTCGTGCTCAAAATTAAATGTGTGCCACCTCGCATTTTTCCTTCTGCAGATCTTTTCATTTTGTCCCACATTCTGTCTTTGTGTTTTTTTCAGCTCCAATGATTCCTTGCTTCCTTTCACACAGCTTCCAACTCAAATCTAGACCAATATTTGATTTGTTTTGAGAAAGCAAAAAACGGCAGCAGAGGCAAGAGGAAGTCCTGAAAATAACCAGATGGTGTTCTCTCTGGATGACCTTTCACTCCAGACGATTATTCAGTTAATTTTTCCTCCACAAGATTTAATGCTCTGCCACCCATGTTATTAGATAGAATATGTTGTATAATGGCCCAAATGTTTTATATTCATGACGATTGGGGAGCGGGGGAGGAAATTGAGAGAATTATGCATTTGTTACTGATCTTAGCCATTCTGGTGCATCAATTGCATTTTGCTTCTTTAGCCAACAGTCTTAATAGACTGGAGAATCAGATTATTCTCTTCTCTTATTATTAGCCAATTTAGAAAACTTGGTTCATTGGTTTGGGGATTTCAGTTTCTCTTCACTTCCTTTTGATTTATGGCCTTTGATTGTAAATTCTTACCTGTCTCCGTTGACAGAAGCCTTCTTTCTATGGTAATAAGAACAATTGTTATACCTCTTTTGTGTTCATCTTTTTCTCAGCGCATCCCACCCCACAGATGGCTGTGGGGAAAATTGTATCCCCACAAGCACCAGTGATCCCAGAGGAAAAGTAGGGTACCAATTTCACTTAGTAGACACCGAAATAAAATATTATTACCTGCAACTGTTTTAACTGCACGATGGATTTTGCAGTAGGAGCATAACTGGATGGACCAACTGATCTGACCTTGACTGAAATAACAAAATCATAAAGATGTATGCTAAATCAATAGCAGTCACCCTCAGAAGCCAATAGAAAATTGGAATTGTTTCCAAGAAAACCACATGAATGGATCCATTTAATCCAGGGGTAGGCAACCTTGGCTCTTTTATGACTGGTGGACTTCAACTCCCAGAATTCCCAAGCCAGCCATGCTGAGGGGAAAGGGAGAGGTTTCCAAGCTGAGCCAGGCTGGCTCAGGAATTCTGGGAGTTGAAGTCCACGAGTCATAAAAGAGCCAAGGTTGCCTACCCCTGACTTAATCAAAAAGAGGTTGAGCTTGACTTGAGGAAATCTTTGCTGTTTTTAGACAGGGTGGTAAGTAATCTGAGATTGGATATCCTGTAATTAGGATTATGGAGTATATGGAGAAGCTGTATATCATTGGGATGATAAAGTTAAAATTTACATAGAGTTTCCAGGTCATTTTGTTGTGTCATATTGAAAATACTAAGGTGACCAACCGTCCTCCTTTAGGGAGCACAGTCCTGCTTTTGTAAGTTCTGTCCTCCCTCGAAAAGTGTCCTCCTACAGGTCTTCTTTTTTGATATTTGAAGACTAATCTGCAGGGCTTTTTTTCCCCTCATAGAATGCTCAGAATGGCATTCTGGCACCTTTTTTTGATGGTTTTTTTTCGACTTTTGCATGAGCTGTGCTATTCCCCCTATTGGCTTTCGAAAGCCAATAGGAATTGCTGCTGAGCGCGCCTAACACCCAACCAGCAAACTTTGCACATGCAAGTTGTCTGCAACAAAGGCAAATTGGCAGGAACTTAGCACCCCTGCCTGCTACCCAACTACACCATCTCCTAGTTAGTTCTGAAGATACCGTGCTGTGGGAACCGCGGGGCCCTCTATACACAGGGCTGCGCAGGCGGGGTGCATCGTTGGCGGGCTGCCCCCCAGAGCCAGAGCTGGCATGGCTGGTGCTTTGGGAGCTGTGGGGCCCGCTCTACATGGCAGGGCAGCGGTGCTGACAGGCCAGCTGCGGGCAGGGGCGCAGCAGGCGGTTGACCTTCCATGGGCCGAGCCAGTTTTTATGATATTTTTTTTCTTCAATTTATTTGTGTCTTCCTTTTCATTGTAAAAAAGTTGGTCACCTTAAGAATATGGGATAGATATAAAGACAGGTTTTGCCTGAAAACACCTTATTGGATCTCAGCTCAAGAAGCATATTGTAGAAGAGAAATAGTTGATGAAGAGAGAACACAGAACATAGAATAATATGGAGTTGGAATGGACTTCAGAGGTCTTCTAGTCCAACCCCCTGCTTGAGCAGGAGACCTTATACCATTTCAGAAAAAATGGCTGTCCAGTTTCTTCTTAAAAGCCTTCAGTGATGGAACATCCACAACTTCTGAAGGCAAGCTATTCCATTGGTGAATAGCTCTCACCGTTAGGAAATTTATCCTTAGTTCTAGGTTGCTGCTCTCCTTGGTTAGTTTCCATCCATTGTTTCTCATCTTGCCTTCTGGTGCTTTTGAAAATATTTTGATCCCCTCGTCTTTGTAGGAGCCACACAAATATTGGAACAGTGCTATCATATCTTCCCTAGTCTTTCCTTTCATTAACCTAGACGTCCCCAATTCCCTAATGATGCTTGTTGCTCTTCTCTGCACTCTTTCCAGAGTCTTTTTCCAGAACTTTTTTTTTTTTTTTTTGGTATCGTGGTGACCAGAACTGGATGCAGTTTTCCAAGTGTGATCTTCTTACTAAGGTTGAGGTATCAAGATAATTGGAGAATTATCAAGGGGAAACTGAAAAGCAAACCAAGAGAACAATTAATGGCGGAAGGACGCAATTGTCAATGGCTGTCTCACTTGCAGTTATTTGAAAGATTTAAAATGGATACAGGGAGTCTTCAACAAATAAGCCCAAAATTTCCATTGCTAAGCAAGACAGGTGTTAAGTGAACTTTGGCCCATTCTAGAAGTTTTCTTGTCATAGTTGTTAAGTGAATCTGGAGTTGTTAAATTAGCAACACAGTTATTAAGTGAATTGGGCTTCCCTTTGACTTGTCAGAGTATCGCAAAAGACAATTGGGTGATCCTGGAACACTGCAACCATCATAAATACATGCGGTTGCCAATTGTCCGAATTTTGATCGCAGAATGCTGCAATGGTCATTAAATGTGAAAAATGTGCACAAGTCATTTTTTTCAGTGCTGTTATAACTTCAAAATAGTTATAACGGTTGCAAATGGACGGTTGCAAATCAAGGACCATCTCTATCTGCATGTTTTGTTCATTCCACTTAATAATAAAGGTCTGAAAAGATATAGATTCATTTTGGATTTTTTTTTTTATTCTGGAGGAGGCCCGCCATGCATAAACCTCAATTTTCACATACACACATAAACACAAAAGTTTCAATATTTCCAAAAGTCACTGTCCTGCTTTGTGTGCAATGCATCTGACCTTTAAGCTTATCTATTTCTAAAATATAGCTTGCCTATCAAACTAGCTCATAATCACTTTCTCATTTTGGATACTGAAAGAAAGATTCTATTTAAATAAAGGAAAGGTCATCGTTCTTTGAAAGAAAGATTACTATTCATCCATTTTTTTTCCTTTGTAAAATAGGGAAATGGGAGGGGGGGACAAAAAAACTTAGCAGAAAAAGGGTAGGGTCTCTCAATTTTGCTTTTTCGACTTTGAAATTGCTGTCTCGGCAACGGTCGGGATTAAAGATAATTAGGAAGAATTGCCACAACCGGCGAGGAAAAAAAACAACAACAAAGCTGAGCTTTCCACATTCACCACGTCTAGTCTCATGCAGGAACTAAAATATTCCATTTTCCATCTGGGTATTTTGCTTTGGCTTTTATTTTTTTTTTTAGCTGTTATTTAAATTAGGACTAAGTCTCGGGAAGTAGCAAGGGAGAAGTAAGCTTTGATAATCACTATAAACCTTGTTTAGATGAGCAGGAAGCATCTTTTTTCCTTGGCAACAGCCGAGAGCAAATGGCCGTCCATTTGTTTCAAGGCTATTCCACTTCACAACATTTCTACTGGTTTAGGATACATGCCACTATATTTAACAGCTTGATACGAAAACATTAAACGGCAAAACCCTAACTGAGAGCTATATGTTGTCCCACATAAATGTTTGCCCAACTCCTGCTATGGTGTCTAGAAATATCTTTATTTTAGAAAGTATGATATGCCGAGCTGAGATGCATTGCCCGAGTTTCAGTCTTCGTGTTAAGACTTGTCTTCGCAATGAGGTAGAAACACATCAAAGTTTGGATGCTGTTCGCATTTTATAAGAATTGCAAATAGTTTCCAGGCTAAATCTTTGTACAGGAGACAAGATATTTTGAGATAACATCTAGGATTCATGTATCTTATGGGCAACATTTTTTTCCCCCTTTTTTTCTTCCTTTCTTCAGCTTTATATCCCTGAGTGAGACCTTACCATCTAATACTTTAAAGATTGTCCAATGTAGAGACAAGATTGGGTTGTCCAATGTAGATAGATCTGCTATCTACCTATATTATATTAACTTTTCTATATTATTTTAAATATGCATTTGTGTCAGCATTATTTTTTCCGGAGGAGCAGGAGGAGGAGGAGGAAGAGGAGGAGAAGGAGGAGAAAACTAAGTGTAATAAACACAAGTAAAGAAAAATAGAACATAGAAGGGACTTTGGAGATCTTCTAGTCCATTGATGGCGAACCTTTTAGAGACTGAGTGCCCAAACTCCAACCTAAAACCCACTTACGCATCGTCGAGTGCCGGGTGGGTGTGGCCCATTAGGTAGGCGTGTCTGCGGTGGTAACGGCAGACTGGGTGGGACTAAAAACTTCAATCAATCAATTCCATCTTTGCAAGATTTTTTTTTCCTGCGAGAAGTTGAAATAGACTGATTGAACCTTTTTTTTTTTTTGCACACGGCGGCAGAGGCCTAAAGCAAAAAGGTTTTATAAAACCCAGCGGAAGGCCTAGGACTGGGGTGATGGCACGCGTGCCCACAGAGAGGGCTCTGAGTGCCGCCTCTGGCACCCGTGCCATAGGTTCGCCACCACTGTTCTAGTCCAACCCCCTTCTTAGGTAGGAGACCATTTCAGACAAAAGGTTGTCCAGTCTCTTTTTGAAAGCCATGACTCCTGAAGGAAAGCTATTCCATTGGTTGATTGTTTTCACCATAGGAAGTTTCTCCTTAGTTCTAGGTTGCTTCTCTCCTTGGTTAGTTTCCATCCATTGTTTCTTGTCTTGCCTTTTGGTGCTTTGGAAAATAGTTTGACCCCCTTGTCTTTGTAGGAGCCCCTCAAATATTAGAACAGTGCTATCATATCACCCCCGAAATATATCTCATTAGAAATATTTTTTTTTTAAAAAAAATTGAGCATTACTTGGAATGTTCAAATTATTTGGAAAACCAAATGTCAGCTACAGTGGACTTTCTTCTTTAGATGCTAATGGTGCCTAAACTGTTGATTTTCTACTTCAATGTTCCTCAATTTTCACATTTCCATCCTTTTAATGCGGGGTTTGACTGCAGTAGGGTTATAGTCATGCAACCTATGAAGTGGAAAAATATCAAATATGCATCATTTGTTACTTGGAGAGTAATTAAGGGCTTTCATCACAAAACAAGCTTTAACCTGAGTCATTTCTTTTGTTGTGTTTGTCTCTTGGGACAAGTTGGATGAGTCATTAAGGTAGCAATTTTTTTTAAGGAAGGAAACATGTTAAAAAGAGAAAGAGAGATACATAGAGAGACAGAAAAACTGAGAGAATTACTTCATAATATTCTAATTTACAAATAGTTGCCTTTTGAAGCATGCAGAGAGCAGCCAAATATGCAAGTATTTAGTAAATAAACCATTAAATTACAGGAAAAACAAATTTTCAGCACCCCATGACACTCATGGCTTTCACAGTGTGCTTTTATTCATTTGTTAATGCTAATACGTTTTGGTGGAGGGTTTTGATCAACCGCAGCTGGAAAAAGGACAAAATCTTTTACAATCTTACTTATTCCATCAATGTTTATTGATATCTTACTTTGTGTTTAAGATTATCTTTATTATGGATTGTGGCTGATTGGGTTAGTCTAATATTGTGTGAAGTAACAGTCCAAAGGGGTCTAGGACAACTCAACGTGGGCAACTCATCATTGCCAGCTTGTCATGGTCAATTTGCTGGGACAACTCACCTGTTCTGATCCGGCTCCCCAAACATAACAGATGCACCAAATAGTCTCTAACATTCCTTTTATTTCAGGAACACCAGCAGTTTCACACGCTTCCAAACAATGGAGCTCGCTCCCTTTTCCCCTGTAGGGGCCTCCCAAAACCCAGAGTTACTCTCAGTCTCACTACGTTTGCAATCAAAAATCCTTCAAGCAAGCTGGCTATTGTTTAACATAAGACATGCCCACACTCAGAAGGCGCTCCGACTTCCAGCATCACAGGATCTGTGGAAAAACTCTGGCAAAATTCCAAGTAGAAGTGTCTGGAGTACCAAATACAAATGGCTGACCACAGGGAGAGAAATAGTTGTCTACCACACCTATTCGTCTCTACCCCTGCCTTTTATCCACAACTGAGGGTGGGGCTCTGTTAGCAGCGGTGGTTCTTCCGCCCCGAAGACTGGCCCATAGCCTCTCACTGTTTTCCTCTCCTCAGCTTCTGCCGCGTCCACGCATCAATCACTAGCCCCATGTGATCCTCTTCTCCTGACTCACTTGCCTTAAGGCATGGAGGTCTCAACCTTTCCATCTGAGGACTGACGGATGGCCCAGGCTCCGCTTCTGTCCTTTGCTATGACAGCTCCATTCCTTCGTCAGTGCTTTCAGATGGCCCTGACGCTGGGCCTGGTGCCTATTCCTGTGCTTCCTCATCTGAATTGGCCACTGAGTCCTCCAGCAGCTGACAGGCCAAAACATCACCTTGGCCAACTCATCACCACCAACTTGCCATGATCAACTAGCTGTGGGACAACTCACCACGGCTAACTCATCGCTGCCAACTTACCATGGTCAACTCGCTGTGGCCAACTTGCTGTGGGCCAACTCACCACAAGACAACTTATCGCAGGACAAGAGTTACACTAATATCAAAGAAATGATGGAATAGTATCCTTAAAGAAAGGATGTCAGACCTGCCCCAACTTGGTCCTTTAGCTGAGAAAGAACCCCGTCTCCATTTGTAGTGAAGGTATACTTTTACTAATAGACAAGTAGATTACAGTATAGCAAAAGCAGAACTGAAGTTTGCAGACCAAAATAACCAGAACGGAAGTTTGTACACCAAAATTTCTCAGTTAACTTTCACTACGCCGAGTTGGCATGGCAAGTTGGCCATGATGAGTTAGCTGCAGTGAGTTGGCCACACCAAGTTGTCCCCTTCCATTTCAAAGCACCCTGTTTTATCAGGCTATCCGCTTGGCTGAATTAGATTTTTTGCCACTGTCTTGCAGCTTGGGACACAAAGGATCTTGCTCAGATAATAATAATAATAATAATAATAATAATAATAATAATAATAATAATAATAGTAGTAGTAGTAGTAGTAATAGTAGTAGTAGTAGTAGTAGTAGTAATACAAATATCACTAGTAACACCACCATTTGTTCTTCCAGTTGGCTAGAGAAATAAAGTTTCTTATTGATTATAAAGGCACCTTATACAGGTAGTCCTTGACTGACAACCACCAATGAACCCAACATTTCTGTTGCTAAGCAATAGAAGTTGTTAAATGAGCTGAGCTCCATTTTATGATCTTTCTTGCCACAGTTGTCATGTGAATCCTTGCAGTTCTTATGTGAGTCTTTTGATGATAAGCAAAGCTGGCTTCCCATCATTGATTTAAGCTTGTCGGAAGCAGGCTGGGAAAGTTACAAATGGTGATCACATGATCCTGGGACGGTGCAACGGTGCAACGGTGATAAATACATGCCAGTTGCTAAGTGTCCGAATTTGGATCACATGTCCGTAAAATGGTCGTAAATGGGAAAACCAGTCATAAGTCACTTTTTTCAGTGCTGTTGCAATTCCAAATTGTTACTAAGTGAATGGTTATAAATCAAGGACTGTTGGCATCAGAGGAAGTGACAAGTAAAAAAGGGGATACACATAGAGTCATTTGTCTATGGAGATTCTCAGTCATCCAAGTCATGGTTGTCCCAAAGATGCTTTTTCAGGAGGCAACTGGACTTTCTTGTTTTTCTTTGAAGATATTTCACTTCTCATCCAGCTCTGGCTGATGGTGGGGAATGGAAGGATTTATACTCCTTGCAGACAGCTGGTTATTTGCATTCTTCTAGAGAGTCGTTGAGGCCACTTGGGGGTTTGTCCACACCCATTTGCACTATTCAGGTGACCCCGAGGACACATACAAACCCCCAAGTGGCCTCAATGACTGTCTGCAAGGAGTACAAATCCTTCCATTCCCCATCATCCAGTCAGAGCTGAAGAAGCTTCTTGGATGAGAAGCAAAATATTTTCAAACAAAAACAAGAAAGTCCAATTGCCTCATTAAAAACATATTTGGGATATAGAGTCATTCAATATCAGAAAAATTAAAAAATGGGATAACTTCTAAAACTGAAAAACAGTGTTATAAATCAGAGGTCCCCAACCTTTTGGGCACCAGCGACCAGTTCCATAGAGAAAGGTTTTTCCATGGATCAGAGAGTGTGTAGTTTTGTGTGCTGCCTGCATCCCTTGGATGGGGCTTTGCTTGTTTGTGTGGACCAGTTGTTGGCATGCTGCAGCCCGGTACCAGTCCATGGACCAGATGTTGGGGACCCCTGTTATAAATCACATTTTCCCCTTCCTCTATAGACCAGGCCAAGCCAAGCAATCATGTGCCTGAAGAGAAATAGGGAAAAATTGTCCTTTTGTCCAGAGAATGTGCAGTGTACATGTCTGGAGAATATATACTCTGTTCACTCAAATAAATACACGTTGGCATTTATTATTCTCTAAATATCATCAAAAATTCAGCAGTTCAATAGGCCACTTCCCAAGTGCCATTAAATACAGGTGACTCCTGCTGAATTATGTCAGAGAGATTTGCATGGTTGCAATGAGGGTTGTGTTTCGTGTGCAAGGGTTCATAATCTTTCTTGACTAAACTAGCCATTTTAGGTAGAAAGATAAGGAATGAAAGACAATAACTGTAAGAATCCACCTTGGCTCCCTTTTCCTCTTTCAGCCATAATTATATCTGCCAAAATGATTCTTGAGTAGTGTATCAAAAAGGTAGTGAATATTTAACAGCTGGGCACTAAATTAATTGTTTGTCACCTCTGAAGCAGCTGTGAGATCTGAGCTGGAAATGGGAGTGAAATAAAAGAAAACAATGAAACATCTTGTCACTTGTTCGGCGAGCTTGCTCCTTTTTCACCTCCAGAAAAAACCGCGAACATATGGTGCATATCGGAGAGGGAGTAGAAATAGCAAGGAAGCCATTTTCAATTTCTGCCTTTTTTTCTCTCTCTCTCTCTCTCTCCTGCAGATCTGCAAATACAGGTCATTTAAGGGAAAACTTTTTGCATGTTTCCTATTGCATCTGTACAATGTAAGATTAAGAAAACAATGCCTACAAAGTCCATCTCTCTCATTGGTCCCCAATCTGCATCTCTGATCATGGAGCAAGCTTCTAGTTTTTTTTTTTTTAAAAATCCAAACTTCTTTCTTACATCTGCTTGTGGATGTTGTGGACAACTAGTCCCCTGGTCACCATAATACACACACACACACACACACAATCACATATATATTTGTTTTCTGAGGTTTTCGCGGGTGTTTGTATGTAGGTCTTTGGTTATTTGTGTTTTCTTCCGCGTAAAATTATATATATATAATTTTATATATAATTATATAATTATATATAATTTTTATATATATATACACACACATACACACACACACACACACACACACACATACACACACATGATAGCAGTAAGCATAACCCAGCTGCCACGGTTTGTACAATTCAAAACATAATACAGTCCTAAAGATAAAATACATAAAAATATCATCCAATATTTTAAGGATAAAAAGTCGCATTTTTATCATTGTAAAAATTTCAAAAAGCAATGATAAAATACTATGATGGGTTAAATAGTTCACTAATTTAAAATGACATCTTTGATCCAAAGGTGAGGTGTAAAAGAAACAACAGTTGTCATCAAAAGATTTCCCTCAGAAAATGCAACTTCAGTGTTCAAATGCATGAATATCACAACAGATATCTCTTGATGAAGAGATGGTGATAAGAACGGCTACATAAAGGATACATAAAAACAGGCAAAAGATAATATCACAACTACTTAACAACAGTAAATAAAGAGTAAAACTCAGCTTTATTACAAAAGATACATGTCAAACAGAATGTTACCAAGTCTGAATCCCATTTAGAGATATTTCAGAAACAAAAAGATGAATGTGTGTGACAGAAGAAATCAAAATTATTGAGGTGATGGCCACATACTGTGTGTCATGATTATTTACGAGTCAAAACATCCTACACATTTTAAACAACAGACAAGGATAAAATTATTCCCAGGCGAAAAAATAGAAATCTTTTATCAATCACTGGCCACACGCTGGTCATTTAAAAGGGCCGCTGAGGTTTTCTTTCTGGTTCTAAGAACCATTGCCATGGCTAAATTTACGCCAGGCAGAAAACTATAAAATCTATTATAAATCACGGGCACGCCCGGCATTAAAAAGGGCCATTGAGATGTTTTCTGGTTCTAGTCATCTTTTACATGTTTTGCTTGTTTTAGGGACTTGAGCCTTGACTAAAATTTCCTCAGGGTCCCAAGAGCTGACTTGGGAGAAAATAAAGGCAACTCCAGGTACTGAAAAAATTTCCTGAGAGTTAAGCCAGGTCCTGGGCCTGAAGTAATTTTAGTTAACTTTAACCTCTACTTACTTGAAGTACTTTTTAGCCTGCAAGGACATGGCTAAGATTACCTCAGACTTTACCCCAAGCTAATTTTAACTCTTATTCTCTGTGGTGGTTCAGTCCTTTTAAAAGGACATGGCTGAGATTATCTCAGGTTCCATCAATATTTTACTCTAAAATTACCTCAGGCCTCCAAAATTGACTTTATTTCAAGAAAATAAGTTCAATTCCCTGACCTGAAGTAATTTTAGTTAACTTTTTTGTTTAGTTACTTGAAGTAGATAGTCCATTAAATAATTTGCTTCTTTTAAGGACTTGAGCCGACTAAAGTTACCTCAGATCCCAAGAAATCACTTTATTCCTGAAAACAAGGTCAGCTCCTGAGTAATTTTATCTTTACCTTTAAAACTATTTTTAATTCTGACTCACCTATGGTGGTTTGGTCCTTCTAAAAGGATATGGCTGAGATTACCTCAGGTTCCACCAAAATTTTAAGAACTTGAGCTTTGACTAGAATTACTTCAAGACACAGCGGTTTGCCTTATTTCCCGAGGGAAAGACTGAGATAAGTATCTTTAGTGACCTGTGGTATGGTGTCCATTGAATAAAACACCGTTATTACCTCAGCCACCACTGGCGTTTTACTCCAAAGAATACACGCCGTGCTTAAAATCACCACAGGTGCTATCCTGACTCCGCGATAATAAGCTATTCATTAACTAAAGAACTCGCGCTCCCCTCCTTATCTTACAACTAGAAAAGTCTCCGCTAAAATTACCTCAAAACTCAAAAGGCCCTGCCCGGCCTCGAGCTCGAGGACTTGGGCCGCGGGAGTTCCGGAGAGACTTTTTTTTGCCCTCCGGCGCCCCGCAGCATCGTCCATTTCGGGGAACGAGAGACACTGTAGCAGCGTCTGCTGCCTCTTGCAGCACGTTCGCTTTGCTTTTTTTTGCACTCAGCCTCAGGAGCCCGCCGACTTTTTAAAATGTCCCCGCCTCTCGGAGGGGGGGGGAGAGACCGTTCAGCCAATCCGAGGGACGCGTTTTCCGAGCAGCCAATTACGGGCGAGATGGGCGTGCAGAAAATAGCCCGAGGGCTCCGGGCGGGAAAGGAGAGCGCTCGTGCGCACGCAAACACAGGTGCGAGCGCTCGGCTGTTTTCCCCCTCGGCTCGCGCGGCGGTTGCCATGGAGACGGCCGCGGCGCGCGAGTCGGCTCCTCACGGCCAGGTGGGCCTCGACCGCACAGGTGAAGGCGATTAGGTGGCTGCGACGCTGTGTGTGTGTGTGTGTGTGTGTGTATGTATGTATGTTTGTCTGTCTGTCTGTCTGTGTGCAATGCCTTCTCCTCGATGCTTCGCCCCACCTAGGGGACTCTTCGCCCCACCCGGGGACCCTTGGACTACAAATCCCATCCGTCAGGCAGCCAGCGGGTTTCCCCTTGTGCATGAGAAGCCGGAATAGAGTTGCTGCAAAAGCCCAGTTTTTATTTAAACTATCCCCATCATTTTTGTAGCAGTGCTTTTTAGGACTAAGAGATCCAGAGGGTGACTTTGGGCTTCTACTGAGGAATGCTTTGGATTACATGTCCCATCAGCCACCTCCAGGCTGGGGGGTGTTAACAGGGATGGTTCCTTCTTGCAAGAGAGAGCTTTTTTTTTTTTTTTTGCTCCTGTTGAGCAGGTTCCCCTCTGCTTAAAATGCTCGCTGTTTTTACAAAAAAAATCTGAAAAAGTAATACATACAAAAAAAAATATAAAAATAAAATTATGGTTATATGTACAGTACATACTTTGGACTACAGGTCCCATTAGCCAGCCTTGGGGGTGGGGGTGGGGATTGCCTCTCTTGCAACAGATTCTGCCCTTCTTGTTGGTGGGTCGTCCCCTCCACCTAAAATTCAAAGCTCTTTTTCTGTTTTTGGTTTGCATCTTCTCCACCCTGTCACAATCTTTCCAGGCAGCCCTTGGTTTTATTTTGAATTTGTTATTTTTTTTTTCAGTCTTTTTTTTTAACAAAAAAAAAAAAAAAAAAAATCCAGGACTGGTTTGTTTTGCTTTGCTTTGCTCTGCTCTGCTCTGCTCTGCTTTCTAGGGATTCTGCTAAAATGTTATAATAAAGTTTCTGATACATAGTGTCTTGCCCGGTGAAAGAAATTGACTCAAATTTGAAACTATTTCTTCCTTTTTCTATTATTGAAACTCTTCCCTACTCACAGTTAAATGTTTTCAAAAGAAGTCCGATACATTTATATCCCCATCATAAGGATTTTAATAACTTTTAATGAGACCCCTCTCAACATTTTCCACCAGGTTGCGCCCTCCAGATAGGGTAGGGTCTCCTGCTCAAGCAGGAGATTGGACTCCAAGATCCCTTCCAATTCTGATATTCTGTTATTCACTTATTCTGTTATACCTTCCCTGTCCAATGTCCCTTCCAACTCCATTACTCTATGTTCTATTTTTAAAAAAAGGATGGGAAGGGACAGAATGATTCTGTCTCAGTCCATTGGAGAGGTTAGCTTGGAGTCCCATTCTGGGATGTCAAATTGTCAGAAGTAAGTCTTCATCCTGGTTCATCCAAGCCGGGGATAAATAAGCAACATGGCGACTGCTTTGGGAAGAAGGTTACAGTTTATTGAAGAAGCAGAAAGATGGTCCTTGCAGGAAAGAGCAGAGGAGAGGAAAGAGGGGTTGAGCACATGGGCAGTAGGTTTTTATACCCGCTCTAGCCTTGTTTGGAATAGTTTCCAGTTCCTGTGGCATGAACCTTGAGGCTATTTCTGAGTGTTTTTCTAGGCCTTGATATCTGTGGTTTAATCCTATTATTATATCCTGCTTCCCAGGTGATGGGGCTAATGACTCCTAGAGTTTGGGTGGGGCATGCAGATTTTCTCTTTGTCTTCTTGAGTGCTCTGGCTTCAACTTTCTGATGGTTTTACATCTGCATTTGTATGGGGCTAGCTCTTGCTTGGGGCAGAGAGATAGATTTGGGGCCAGGTTTGGTTTTAAAAAATCCTTTAGAGGAAAAAATATATTTTCTGCCCTTTTAATATTTCCTTCTCTGGGCTAACTTCCCTCACTGGGTCTAATATATGTGAAAGAAAAGCAGGCATGGATGCTTCTGGTAGGTGGATTTCTCGGCATCTTTCACCATCCAGGCAGCACCAGTCATGGAAAACAAGATTTTTGATATTATATCAGACTTGTCATAACTACGTTATATTTTCATTACTCTCTTAAAACTTGTTTGTCAGCTCAGCCCATCTCTGAATCTTCACGTAAACTACCTTGAACTCTTGAAGGAGAGGAAGCAGAATATAAATTGGACAAATAAAATTAATACAGCTTCCTGCTATATGCTGATGCATTGGGTAAGTTCAGATTGCAGTCCCTCTTCCTGCCAAATCTACTTGAGTCTTCGCTTTACTCATCACCGTAGGGCGGAATGGAAAGCATCCATCCATACACTGCAGATACAGTATCTTACATTGCAATGATTAAGGGTGTTGTCTTTCATTGCTAGGAAGCTTTGACACATGACGGAAGGTTTTTTTGAGGAACCAGAAAGGATGGGAAATTGGGTGACTGAGAAAGCTGGAGACAGGCAGCACACTCATTCATAGAAAAAGAAGAACAGATAGAACAAATTCAGGAGAAATTAAGAGAAACTTCCTGACAGTGAGGACAATTAACCAGTGGAACAGCTTGCCTCCAGAAATCGTGGGCACTCCATCACTGGAGGTTTTTAAGCAGAGGTTAGACAGTCACTTGTCTGAGATGGTATAGGTCAGGAATCTTCAAACTTGGCCCTTTTATGACTTGTGGACTTCAACTCCTAGAATTCTGGGAGTTGAAGTCCACAAGTCATAAAAGGGCCAAGTCTGAAGACCCTTGGTATGGGTAGGTCCTCCTGCTTGAGCAGGGAGCTGGACTAGAAGACCTCCAAGGTCCCTTCCAGATTCTATTCTATTCTATTCTACTCTACTCTACTCTACTCTACTCTACTCTACTCTACTCTACTCTACTCTACTCTACTCTACTCTACTCTATTATTTGAAGGACACAGTCAACTGGGTGGAAGCAACGGGTGGAAACTAATCAAGGAGAGAAGCAACCTAGAACTAAGGAGAAACTTCCTGACAGTTAGAACAATTAACCAGTGGAACAACCTGCCTCCAGAAGCGGTGAATGCTCCAACACTGGAAGTTTTCAAGAAGAGACTGGACAGCCATTTGTCTGAAATGGTATAGGGTTTCCTGCCTAGATGACCTCCAAGGTCCCTTCCAAATTTACTACTACTACTACTACTACTACTACTACTACTACTACTACTATTATTATTATTACTGAAGCTCTGTTGCAGTTTTTCCTCAAACTTTGCACTTTATTTATTGGTATCCCTCCTTTATTGTTTTTTATAGATAACTCAAGGAGGCAAAGATCCAGCACACCTCCCTCTTCTTTTCACCATCACAACAGCCCTGTGAGGTGGGTTGGGCTGAGAAAGAGTGACTGGTCCGAAGTCGCCCAGATAGCCTTCAGGCCTAAGGTGGGACTAGAACTCACCATCTCCTAGTAACTGGTCCAAAGTTGCCCAGTTTTCATGCCAAAAGGGAGACCTAGTGATGGGTGCAAAGTCACCTAAATGGCTTTTATGTCTAATGTAGGACTAGCACTCTCCCATTTTCTAGCTTGCCTTAACCATTAGACCAAACTGGTTCTCTTTAAGAAATCTGGACAGGGACGCAACAGTAAGAGGCCCTACAGTAAGGGATAACATATATAAGTAGCATAGTACTTTTTTATAATATATAAAATGTAAAAATATTGGGATGGTGTCTGTGAATGAAAAGTTTGGCTATTTAAAGGTAATTGACTTTGACAAAATTATAACTGATAAGAATCTTTTGAATATCGAGGGGAAATTAAGCTCAAATAGGAATCTTGAAAACAGAACATATAGTGACTTAATAAGATGAACTTTTACAAATACATGTGAAACATAAGCTGATCAGAAAATATGTTATATGCTGACATAACTGTTATTTGTACAAACGCAAGAAAAATGTTTCTATCCAACTTTGTATCGAAAGTATTACAACCTATATTTGTTTAACATTGAGAAATACTACTGGAAGAAGAGAAGATCGAGGAAATATTAATATATTGATTATGGAATTATAGAAATTAATTATTATTAATTGTTTTTAAATATATGAACCCAGACAACACGCTGTTTACTAAGCACTAAAGATTGTTATTGTAAAAAATCAATACAATATATTAAAAAAGAAAAAAAAAGAAATCTGGACTTCAACTCCCAGAACCCAAAGGTTGAAGTCCAGACATCATAAAATTTTGAGAGTTGAGAAACACTGCTCTTATGTTGTCTTATACCCAAGCAATGTGGCTTTTGCTGAAAAAAGCTTCAAAATTTTTCAAAAAATTAGTTTGCTTGTTATTTTTGAGACGTGTGTATCTCAATTTTACTGGGTTAAAAACTTCATTAATTGCAAGTACATACCAAATCTTATTTCCTAGAATATGAAGGCCAGATACAGCAGAAATCCCAATATCAAAATAGTCCCAGAGATGAAATAATTTGGAAACTATAAACCCAGCACCGTTAATTCAGCGAGTCTGATTGAGGAGTCTTCAAGCATGCAGTGAAAAGAATTGATCTGCAGAATCTGAGAATGGATGTGGGAAAAGAATCCTGCCTCCTTTAATTTCTGATGTTGATGGCTTTTTTTTTACTTTGCCCGTACACAACTGCAGTAGGCTCGGGCAATGCTTCTCCCCTACTAGCCGTTGCTGTCCCCCATACTGTGTTTGCAGAGAAAGGGATGACAAAAGAATAGCAAATAAGTCAAAAGAGCATCTTTTGCCATTAGCCTACCCATATTCACCTTTTACTAATGATTTCTTAATGCCATGTTTTGCACAGATCAGATTTTTCTGCAGCACAATCAGACTTAAAAAGACAACAAATAACGGCATTGCTCAAGCTCCAGAGATACTTATTTTTTCCCCTCCCAGACTCAAAGACCTATTAATAAACCTAGTGCTACATTGCGAAAAGGTAGTGACCATTAACAAGATTAGAAGGTGCCCAGCTGCCAAAACTATTAAGGGTCCTGGAGGTGCAGTAGGGCGAGAAAAATATTTCAAATTGTTCTGGATATAAAAAAAAAGCTACATGCTTTCCCCTAAAGCTGAATGGACAACATCTTTTAAAATCATTTATTTCTTCTATATTATTTACCACCTTCTCCACTGGGGAAATTCTGTAATATGACTGTATGTCAAGGAAAAGAAATCACAAATTATGAGCCTTGGAAGGAAATATATATATATATATATATATATATATATATATATATATATATATATATATATATATATATTAAAAAGAGACTACTCCATAATGCCACTCGAGGGATGTTTACTCATCAACTTGGCAGTATGTTGAACAGGGTGAATAGGACATGATAAAAACTAATATTCTTGAATGTCATGTCATCAAACCGAAAGGCAGCCTTTTCTGTTATAATACTGTAGAGAAGCAGAGATACAGGTTAAATCATAATGAAGTGGAGAGACAGATTCGAAGAACATCTTAGCTGCACTTAGTTTGTTGTAAGAAATCATGATTATGTCAATACTTATACTTTAATAGGATGAGCTTGTCTCTTGACTCTGGATGCTACTAAAAGGAAATAGAAGGGGAAGTGGACTCCAGCTGTGTTTTTTTTGGGGGGGGAGGGGGTAAGCCATCTTTCTTTTTGTGAATGCTTTGGGACAAAGATGTGGGGAAAAAATTCATTTGTTCCTATTTGCAGATAGTCCTTGATTCAGGACAGTTCAAAGTTCTAACAGCATTGAAAAAAGCTACTTACAGCCGTTTTTCACACTTGCAACCACCACAGCCTTCCCCTGGTCATGTGATCTACCTTTGGATGCTTGACTACTGACTCATATTTAAAAGGGTTGTGGTGTCCTGGGGTCACGCGATGCACTTTTGCAGCCTTTCTGACAGGCAAAGTCAATGGAGAGTCCAGATTCACTCAACTGCCATGTTGAAAATTCAACAACTGCGGAGATTGATTTAACCAATGGGGCAAGAAAAGTCATTGTTATTGTTCTTGTTGTTAATTGCGAAGTCATGTCCAATCCATCGCGACCCCATGGACAATGTTCCTCCAGTCTTCCTGTCCTCTACCATCTTCTGGAGTCCATTTAAGTTCACACCTACTGCTTCAGTGACTCCATCCAGCCATCTCATTCTCTGTCGTCCCGTTCTTCTATTGCCCTCAATCTTTCCCAGCATTAGGCCCTTCTCCAGTGAGTCCTTCCTTCTCATTAGGTGGCCAAAGTATTTGAGTTTCAACTTCAGGATCTGGCCTTCTAAAGAGCAGTCGGGGTTGATCTCTTCTAGGACTGACCGGTTTGAAAGCCTTGCAGTCCAGGGGACTCGCAGGAGTCTTCTCCAGCACCATAGTTCGAAGGCCTCCATTCTTTGGCGCTCAGCCTTTCTTATGGTCCAACTTTCACAGCCATACATTGCAACTGGGAAAACCATGGTCTGGACTATACGCACTTTTGTTGGCAGGGTGATGTCTCTGCTTAACAAATTTCTCACTTAGCAACATAAATTCTGGGCTCAGTTGTGGTCGTAAGCTGAGGACTACCTGTATTTAGTTAGTTAGTTAGTTAGTCAGTTAGTTAGTTAGTTGTATTTGCCATTTTCAAACCACCCATTTCCCTCAAAGAGGAATTCTGGACAGTATACCGTGAAACATTAAGGTATAAAATAGTACCTGATGTTCAAATGTTAAGAGTTAAAGTTTAGAATTATTTTTTAAAAAATAGTTATTTAAAAAAAGGTTAAGGAGGCAGTTAGTTGGCAAAGGCAAAAAGGGGGGGGGTCTTTTATGGCACCAACCAACCCCATGGCTTCATGCTTCTTTGAACTCCCTGCATGAGGGCTCAGAGCCATGTTTTGACCCCTTTTTGGAAGATCGGGAGAATGGGGGGGGGAACCACCTCACCTTTGGGGGGAGCCAATGACCATAGGGCAGGGGCAATGTCAGTATTCCATAGGGCAACTTAGGATCACAATTTCTTCCTGGACCCCACCAGTAGGAATTCTTTAACTGATCGGGTCTGCAACATAGCCCTTGATCAGTGGAACGACTTGCTTCCAGAAGTTGTAAATGCTCCAAAAACTGGACGTTTTTAAGAAGAGACTAGACAACCATTTGTCTGAAATGGTATAGGGTTTCCTGCCTGAGCAGGGGGTTGGACTAGAAGATCTCCAAGGTCTCTTTCATCTTCTATTCTATTCTATTCTGTTCTATTCTATTCCAATTTCTATTCTATTCTATTCTATTCTATTCTATTCTACTCTACTCTACTCTACTCTACTCTACTTCATTGCATTCCATTCCATTCCACTCCACTCCACTCCACTCCATTCCATTCCATTCCATTCCATTCCATTCCATTCCATTCCATTCTATTCTATTCTATTCTATTCTATTCTATTCTATTCTATTCCAATTTCTATTCTATTCCAATTTCTATTCTATTCTACTCTACTCTACTCTACTCTACTCTACTCTACTCCACTCCACTCCACTCCACTCTACTCCACTCTATTCTATTACCCATCCTGAAAGCAGGACAAGAAGTAACAGCTAGAAATTAATCAAAGAGAGAAGAAACCTAGAACTAAGGAGAAATGTCCTGACTGTTGGAATAATTAACCACTGGAAAAACCTGCCTCCAGAAGTTGTAGGTGCTCCATCACTGGAGGTTTTTAAGAAGAGATTGGACTATCCTTTGTCTGAAATGGTATAGTAATTCCTGCCTGAGCAGGGGGTTGGACTAGACGACCTCCAAGCTTTCTTCCAACTCTGTTATTCTGTTTGTCTCTCATTCTGTTATACCTTCCCTGTCTGATCAAGTGGGATGGGCTGATGTAATAGTACAAAGCTGATTCATTATCCTAGAAACATTAAAGACAGTTCAAGATTATTTAATCCAGGATCTATAATATCTTCCAATAGTAGTTAGCTTCCTTCGATGCTAATAAAATTGAATTCCCATGATTTTTAGGTAGCTTATTTTTTAAAAATTTCTCATTGGTGGAATCTGTAAAGGGATGTAGAGTGGATGTTATGAAGAAATTGGTGAAACATAGAAGAAAAATAGTAACTTCTAGAAGAGCAGCAAAACTTGGCTCTGCCAACTGGCAACAGGGGTCAAAGAATGGCATGTAATCCTGGGGGTGATGGCTGGTTTGAGGGAGCACACTTCAATTTCTTTAACTTTTTAAACTTTGTTTTTGTTTTTTTTTAAATCTGTTTTTCAACTTCTGTTTCTTTGGTTTTTATTTGTAAACTGTCCAGATGGGCGATATAGAAATTGGATAAATGGATGGATGGATGGATGGATGGATGGATGGATGGATGAGGGAGGGGCATTTGTCTAGACCAAGGGTGTCAAACTTGCAACGCCATGTGATGTGCCATGATGTATTGTGGCTTTTTCCCCCCTTGTCGGCAATGGGGTAGGTGCGATTTCGGCATCACACATCCAGCCCCTGGTCTTTGTAAGTCTTTATTTGAGCCATGTCATCAACACTATTAGTATATCAAAAGATTCTTAGGTGTTTTCTGATCAAGCATTATTTATTACATAGTAAATGCTATCTGATAGGCCCATTATGTAGGACCATATTGTCAATCATTGAAGTCTCAACATCTTTTTTGCAATGTGGTGACCAAAACTGGATGCTGGTATTTCAGGTGTGGTCTTACTAAGCTTTTATAAAGTGATACTAATATTTCATGTGGTTTTGATTCTGTGCCTCTGTTTATGCAACTAAGGATTTGTATTAGCTTTTGCTGAGTCGCACTCAACTCAGAACAAAAAAGTTAAGAGCTATTGTTACATGAGACTGTTTGGCATTTTTAACCTATGAAAGACCTTGAGTTAAATGCATTAAATTGGTTTCGGATTGATGGGTAATGGAGATCCAGTAAACACTGGAGAAAGAAAATAATCCTGATGAATAACCTTTTTCACTTAAAACAAACAAACAAACAAACAAAAAAAAACACCTCTCCAGAGCTCCTGAAAATTTATGCTAGGCTTAAACTGACTGTAAAGCCATCTTCACTATCTATTAGTATGAAAGAAGTACGCAGCAATAAAGGGCTCTTTTAAGAGTGTTTTGATGAATACTGGTGTCATTTCCACCCTGCCTCCAAGCAATCAGATAAAATGTATGAGCTCCTTAAAAAAGCATGTAATGTAAATTTGTTTTATCACACTAGGTTGTTTCATAACACCAAAGAAAAAGTTGTTTGCACTGGGGCATTTCCACACCAGAAAAAAAAAATGGCAGAGAACTTCTCCCTATGACCTTGGAAGCACATATTTTTCTTCGATAATTAAAGCTACAGTTCTTTATGCAAGTATCATTACTAGTGAACCCCAAATTTGAGGCCATCAAATTAGGTACCCCAACAAATTGGTATTATGGCCAGGCACAAAATACTCAAGATACCAGATGGTAAGAAAAGTTATGGACTATATCTCCCCCTCTTTTTAATTTCTTAGAATGCTTTTGGGTTCTAAAAAGAGTCCAAAGTAGGGATGTGTCATTTTAGGTCACACTAGTCTGGCTGTTTTGGAGTAATCCATTATGTATAAAAAAGTAAGCCTTCTGGAACAATAAGGAATAAGCTGAAGAAGCTTCTTGGATAGAAGTGAAATATCTTCAAAGAAAAAACACCTTTGGGACAATCAGGACCCTGGATGACTTAGAATCTCCATTCTCAGCTATGCACTTTGGAATAAAGAATAAGCTTCCTTAGAGTATCACATGCAAATATACTGTCCTGGGAAATGTATTTCCAGAAATAAATACATTTATTTCAGTCCAGTACTCAGTAAGCCTTCATGGTTTATCTGCTTCAGCACAACTTCAGTTGTTGTTGTTAATAGTTATGTATTTATTATTATGAGCCGTGGTGGCACAGTGGTAGAATGAAGTACTGCAGGCTACTCTCTGTTGACTGCTGTCTGCCTGCAGTTTGGCAGTTCGATCCTAACCAGCTCAAGGTTGATTCAGCCTCCCATGTTTCTGAGGTCGGTAAAATGAGGACCCAGATTGTTGGGGGCAAGATATTCACATTTGTAAACCGCTCAGAGAAGGCTGCAAAGCACTGTGAAGAGGGGTATAAGTGCTATTGCTATTTAAATATATAGACTGCCCAACTCCAATAGATATTATTTACCCATAAGTCTCTTCCTCAAAGCCATCTCTCACGGGTCTAAATTAAATTGAGATTAACTTAAATAATGTATGAATTATTCTAAACTAAGATAAGTTTCTGATTTCTACTGCTGGCCTCATATCTGTTGAATTCATTTGCTGGTGATGTGGACTTTGAAACTCCTGTTTGGAATGGATCTGCTTGAGGATGGTTTTACTGACACTAGATGTCCTTGCTGTACAGAAATCAATTTCTTAATGTCTACCCTGTTTCCCTCTTTTACTCCGCAATGCACAAATTCAAAGTCCGTTAAGGGAACAAAGGCATAAAAAAAAAATATCGCCAGAATGGATGCAAAATAAATCAGCAATGCAAATCTATTTCTTTGATGTAAAGAACCAACTTCAATTTTTCTCCTTCCCAAACATGGCCAAGTCACCGCATAATCCTGTCCCGTAGACATATTTGTTTATAGTAGAAATTATTAGCATGCAACTGGCATAAGTCCAAGGATTCTATCCCACAACACTTGTTTGCAAAGTCTCGAAGAGATTTCCATTATTACTGCAGCTGCCCTTGGTCGGTATCTTAATCCCAAAAGATGCTCTCTCAGTTTCTGGATGCTGATCATACTTATGGAGTATTTATCACCAATAGAGAACTTACCAACCAATTTACCAACGGGATAACGATTTGTCTTTTCTTATCAAGACAGCTAGCAATATGTTAGGTGAATCCGAGGAAAGCCCTGATGTTCATGTTTCCGTAAATATTGCACAAACGATAAAGGTTTCAATGGGCATTTTCCCATAATCAACAAAGGAGATGTAAGACTCATCCTACCTGGAGGCCTATTCACAAATCAACAGGGAGAAACGAGCATACCTTTTCCACTTTCATATTTATGTTCCTTGCGAAAGAGGATTACAGAATACAGAATGACAGAGTTGGACGGGATCTTGGAGGTCTTCTAGTCCAACCCCCTACTCAAGCAGGAGACCCTACACCAGTGATGGCGAACCTTTTAGAGACTGGGTGCCCAAACTGCAACTCAAAACCCACTTATGCATCGTTGTGCCGGGTGGGTGTGGCCCATTGGGTGGGTGTGGCCCATTGGGTGGGCGTGACTGCGGTGGTAACGGCAGACCGGGTGGGACTAAAAAGTTCAATCAATCAATTCCAACTTTGCAAGACCTTTTTTTCCCGCGAGAAATTGAAATTGACTGATTGAACCTTCTTTTTTTTTTTTGCACACGGCGGTGGAGGCCTAAAGCGAAAAAGTTTTATAACACCCAGCTGAAGGCTTAGAACTGGGTGACAGCACGAGTGCCCACAGAGAGGGCTCTGAGTGCCGCCTCTGGCACCCATTCCATAGGTTCGCCACCACTGCCCAATTTCAGATAAATGGTTGTCCAGTTTCTTTTTGAAAGCCTTCAGTGGTGAAGCACATACAATCTCTGGAGGCAAGTCATTCCACTGATTAATTGTTCTCACTGTCAGGAAATTTCTCCTTAGTTCTAGGTTGGTTCTCTCCTTGATTAGTTTCCATCCATCGCTTCTTGTCCTGCCTTCTGATCCTTTGGAGAATAGGTTGACTCCCTTTTCTTAGTGGCAGCCCCTTTAATATTGGAACACTGCTTTCATGTCATGTCATGTTACCCTTGGTCCTTCTTTTCTCCAGACTAGCCATTCCCAATTCCTGCAACTGTTCTTCATATGTTTTTAGCCTCCAGCACCTAACCATCTTTGTTGCTCTTCTCTGCACACTTTCCAAAGTCTCACCATCTTTTTTATATATATCGTGGTGACCAAAGCTGGATGCTGTATTCCAGATGTGGTCCTGCTAAGGCGGTGGTTCTCAACCTGTGGGTCAGGACCCCATTTGGGGGTCGAATGACCATTTCACGGGGGTCGCCAAACAATGCAGTCTGCCATTTTTTCCCCCTTTTTCTTAGCTGTGCTACTCCCTTTTATTCTATTGGCTTTTGAAAGCCAATAGAATAGACTCTCTTGAATAGAGTCTAATTCTATTGGCTTTCAAAAGCCAATAGGAATTGTCCAGGCGGTCTCTGCCCTGCTGAGCCCGCCAAAAGTCCCATTCTGCAAATGGTGCTGCACCAGTTGAGTAGTCCTCGACTTACGACCAGTTGAGTAGTCCTCGACTTACGACCGGTTGGGGGTCACGGCATTAAAAAGGTTGAGAACCACTGTACTAAGGTTTTATAAAGTGGCACTAATACTGTTCATTTTTTCCCTCTCTTGGTAGACTTTTTCCCTTTATTTTTTCTTCAATACCAATTGCACACAGTATGCTCATCTAATGAAGCCACGTTTTCCTGCAGGGCAATGATTAATGATCCTGTAGAAACCCTTTTGTCTACCTCCTTGTGACCTTTGGAAGAGCCTGTCAGCACCATCAAACAAAACAGAAGATTCCTATTTTCAATGCAATACGATGTAATTTTTGGAAGACAGTTTCTCCATGCCAACCGAGAAGGCTATGAAAACAAATGAGCTATCACGATGGGATGGGATTGAGGTGGAGAGAAATAATCCCGGCACGGCTTGATAAGGAGTCATGTCTTGCTGGTGAAAGTTCAATAGATCCCTTCTGTTGTTTGTCCTCATTTTTCTACGTCTGTGTTCGTTTGTTGGTTTGTTTTCAGTCGCAAGGAAGATCGACTCCAGGAAGAATGGATTCTGCAGTTTGTTTGAATGGTTGCAATGTTTGGGATCACATGGCCCACCATAGCTGGACTCAACAGACTAAAGACCTTGGGAATATTTTACGGTCCTATACCAGGGGTCCCCAACCTGTTGGCCATGGCCCAGTACTGGGCCGCAGCCTATTTGCAACAAGTTACGTGATTGGCAGGCCGGCACATGCCCATGTGCGCTCAGCCCCACTCACCGCTCACACAAAACCATCCACTCTTTCCTTCCCCGCATCTGGCCATCAACCTGGAAAGGTTGGGGAACTCTGCCCTACATGATCAGGCTCAGCTCTTGAAATGGACTGTGTGGATGACCTTGGGCACGGGTAGGCAACCTTGGCTCTTTTCTGACTCATGGACTTCAACTCCCAGAATTCCACCAGTCATAAAAGAGCCAAGGTTGCCTTCCCCTGACCTTGGGGAATGAGGAGAAGAGATACTGCCTCGTAGATCAGTGTTTCTCAACCTTGACCATTTTAAGGCATGTGGACTTCAACTCCCAGAATTCCACAGCCAGCATTGCTGGCTGTGGAATTCTGGGAGTTGAAGTCCACATGCCTTAAAATGGTCAAGGTTGAGAAACACTGCCGTAGACCATCAGAAAAGAAAGGGAGGAGCCCACAGTGATTGAAGAGTCAGAGAAAGAAACTTAGAAAGGACTCACCCTAATTGACTGAAGGGTTAAAAGTGGTGGGAAGAAGTTTGTTTTTCCAGACTTGCAGTATTGTTAATGTAGCCTTAAAATAAACTAGATTTAGCTCATTTAGTTATGTTTGCTGTCTGGTTATCTGGGAGGGCTAACACATCTTGGCCCTTTAAACAAGTTTTTGCTTTGTTTTTTTAAGCTGGTTTGTTTGTTTTTTGTTACCCTTGAGCCCGTGGTGACTCGTGGCAATTGCCTGGACAAGTCCCTGAAGTTTGCTTGGCAAGATTTTTCAATAGTGGTTTGTCATTGCCCCCTTCCTAGGGCTGAGAGATTGTGACTGGCTCAGGTCACGCAGCTGGCTTTGCATTTAAACTGAGACTAAAAATCATCCTGGTTTGTAAACTGTCAGCAAATCTGCTCCCCTTTACTTTGTTATCTACTTATAATTCTTCTTCCACATTCCCAATATAATGATATTAAGTCTTCAGCATTTGTACGTACAATTACAGATTCTGAGAAGAATATGTTTGGGAGAGTGAAGGGAAGATTTTATATATACATATATAGATATATAGATATAGATATATATATGTAGTTATATATATGTGTAGGTCTTTGGTTATTCGGGTTTTCTCCTGCGTAAAATTGGAAGTGTCTTGGCGACATTTCAATGAAGTTCCATTCGTCATCTTCAGGCTGGTGTTTTCGGCTTCGGGCTTCTAGGAGTATAGACAGATAGATAGATAGATAGATAGATAGATAGAGAGAGAGAGAGAGAGAGAGAGAGAGAGAGAGAGATAGATAGATAGATAGATAGATATACAAGATATATATATAAGAAACAGCTAAGACCACACATTGCTGCTCAAAGCACGAAGCTGAAAACACCAGCCTGAAGATGACGAATGGGACTTCGTCGAAACGTCGCCAAGACACTTCCAATTTTACGCGGGAGAAAACCCGAACAACCAAAGACCTACATATATATATATATATATATATATATATATATATATATATATATATATATACACAGTTAAATATATATACAGTTAAAAAGGAGTGAGTTTCATATATGCACAATATATATATAATTGAACTTTCGTGCATATATGAAACTCATTCCTTTTTAACTGTTTAAAACAAATACATTTATAAGTCTATTTCAGCATTTCTTATAGCAGCAGCAAGAACGACTGCAGACTTTAAAATTCAAATTAAAACCACATAAAATTCCTAAGAATAACATCCCAGATGTTCTTTTTCAACTCATTATTCTTGGTCTTAAGGGATGACTTAATAATATTCTAATTGAATAAAGAGGCACATCATTTGCTTTGCTTAACAGCACATGAACAGCAGGACTATAATTACAAAGTTAGCAAAAACCCTGATACATGGATATGTTCAAAAAAGAGAAACATTTTATGATGAGTTGGCAATCTTACATACTGAACACAATTGTATGTGCATACGGCAGGGTAGTTTATGAACCTTGTGAAATTATTTTAAGATAAAGGCATAAAAAGATATTTTTGCCGTCTGTGGAATTTTAGAAGACTTCCAAGTGAAGCAATCTGGAATTAAAGAGAAATTTCCTAACAGTGAGAACAATTAACCAGCCGAACAGCTTGCCTTCAGAAGCCTCATCACTGGAGGTTTTTAAGAAGAGACTGGTCAATCCTTTGCTGAAATAGTATAGGGCCGTGGTGGTGAAGCTATGGCACGCGTGCCACAGGTGGCACGCAGAGCCCTCTCTGTGGGCACTCATGATGTTGCCCCAGTCCTAGGCCTTCAGCTGGGTTTTATAAAACCTTTTCACTTTAGGCCTCCACCGCCGTGTGCAAAAAAAAAAAAGGTTCAATCAATCAATCGTGGGAAAAAAAAAAATCTGGCAAAGTTGGGATTGATTGATTGAACTTTTTAGTCCCATCCAGTCTGCCGTTATCACTGCAGCTACGCCCGTCCAATGGGCCACACCCAGCCAATGGGCCATTCCCACCAGGCACCCGACGATACATAAGTGGGTTTTGGGTTGCAGTTTGGGCACTTGGTCTCTAAAAGGTTCACCATCCCTGGTATAGTGTTTCTTGCTGAAGCAGGGGGCTGGACTAGAAGATCTCAAAGGTCCCTCTGATTCTGCCACTCTTTCCCCCACATCAAGCCATTTCTTAAGATACTTTGGGTTTTAAAAATCAATGCCACAGGCATAAATGCTTCTATTCCTATAAAGTAACTGAAGATGCTGAAACAACCTCCCAAAAAATTAGTGAAGTTTATATTCTTTATATGCAAAGGGAAGTGAGACATATTCATATCCTCACCTTATTTTGCTGATCATGGATGGCTATTAAATATGTTTGATTTGCTATTATAAGTGTAAGATGATAGAGAACTTGTTTCTACATAGAATGAAGAAAGAGCTGCTAGGGATACATTTCTGACATGACTCTCTGAAGTCAATACGTGATTGATTTCTCATTGCAGCCTTAATTTTGCAATTTCTTCTTCAAGACATTGCCCATCTCTGTTGTATCTGTACAAATGAGAATTTGTGTACATTTTTCAAATGGTCATTTTTTTTTCTTCCACTGAGGATCAGACTGATAGCTTGTGTTGCACTCTTTCATTTCAGGGACAAATGTTTCCTATAGCTTTGATCTACTTTGGACCTTGTTAAACACACCATGCTGGTTTTTATTTGTTTGTTTGTTGGGTTTTTTTTATCGGTCACTTGCAGCTCGGTTGACTTACTAACAAAATGGCAGGCTTCCACGGACTGGCTTCTACCGATGGCTTTTCTGAATTTTGAAATGTTGATGAATGCTCAATAGAGAACAGCAGTAGCCTATGTGAGGCTCAGCTTCAGCGAGGGAGAGACAGATGACAATATTTGATCAGAGTCTACTGTGTGGGGAGGAATCTATATTGCTTCTCTGTCATTCTTCCCATTCTCATTCTTTAATTCAAGCAATACAACACGGGTTTGGCTTGTCATTAATTTTCGAGACTGCATAGTTTTGGGCTGAGGGGGGTAAGTCCTACAAAGAGGTTATGATACAATATAGGCAGCAGATAGATAAATCCAACTGCTTTGGGTGTTGGTGTAGTTGCTGACATCATTAGGCTGTCTATATGTATAGCTATATAGTATTGCAGGCTAATTCTGCTGACTGCCAGCACTTCGATTCTGACCAACTCAAGGTTGACTCAGCCTTCCATCCTTCTGAGGTTAGTAAAATGAGGACCCAGATTGTTGGTGGCAATAGGCTGACTCTGTAAACTGCTTAGAGGGGGCTGTTAAACACTGTGAAGCAGTATATAAGTGTATGTACTATGTATATAGCTATTTCTACACCTACATTTACTGTATATCATTTATATCATCTATACCTATAGCTATATATTAAAACTCGGACCACACCTTTTCTGAATAGTTTTTATCCTAGAGCTGTAATTGCACTCAGTAATGAACTAAAGGACCACCATCAGTGAACTGTTGGACAGTATTACTTGGTCTGTTTGGTGGATGTTTGGGTGGTTTTAGGGGTGGGTAGGAGTGTGTTTGGGATTATGTCTGTGGGACCTGGTCTTTGAGTGTCACATACATTTTGTTGTATGTGTACACTGTGTATACACATACAATGACAATAAAGTTTATTATTATTATTATATCACCTGTCAGCTCCAGCTCAAGACCTAAGCACCATGTGACAGGGTGAACTCCCATCAGTTGCCCCAGCTCCTGCCTACCTAGTGTTGGAAGAAAAAAAAATGTTTTGGTTCGTTCTTTCCAGCCAGGACGATGAGAACAGCGCTGATGAATGAAATGAGGAGTAAACTGCTGGGAAAGGAGGCTTTATTTTGGAAGCCAGAGACTGCAGTGACAACAGTGTTGGGTTTTGGGTCAGCTAACAGTTTGGAAGGGTGAGTGGAATGATTTTTATACCCTTCTGGACTTTTGTGATTGAGATACTTGGTGGGGTATTTGATTAGTTTAATAATGTGTCTTTTGGTATTTTAGTTGTCCCTGTCTGGTTTTCTGGGTGGTGGATGGGGTCAAGTCCAGCCTTGGGGAAGGGAGGAGAATGTAAATCTAGAGGGTTTTTGTGTTTACCTAGCTTAGTCCTATCAGTTCGGCTTGCCTCAGTCTGAAGTGCGGAAGCCACTTCTTGTTATATTCTTGCAGTTTTGTTTCCCATCGATGGATGCAATGTATGCATTTGCAGAATGCTCTTATCCAGTTGCCTGAGGCTACTCCGCTTGGCTGGAAGGCAGGGTTTTTTCTTAGTCCTAAGGAATGATTCTTTTCTTTTCCTTCTCCTGGGGTCATGTACAGGGGGGCAAGGGTTATAATTGTTTTTACACTAGTAATCCATAATTGTAGATAAATAGGTACCACTTCAGTGGGAAGGTAATACTGTTTTGTGGCATGCACTGCGGCATGATGTCAAGCTGGCCACATGATCCTGGAAACATCTTAAGACAATGCTAAAAATGTGCACCACCACTAGAGTAAGACATGACTGGATAGGAGAAACCTCTACCTTTATCTATATCAGTGGTTCACAACCTTTTTAATGCTGCAACCCCCAACCTGTCGTAAGTTGAAGACTACTCAACCGATCATAACTCGAGGACTACTCAACTGGTGCAGCACTGTTTGCAGAATGGGACTTTTGGCGGGCTCAGCAGGGCAGAGACAGCCTGGACAATTCCTATTGGCTTTTGAAAGCCAATAGAATTAGACTCTATTCAAGAGAGTCTATTCTATTGGCTTTCAAAAGCCAATAGAATAAAAGGGAGTAGCACAGCTAAGGAAAAGGGGGAAAAATGGCGGACTGCGTTGTTTGGCGACCCCCATGAAATGGTCGTTCGACCCCAAATGGGGTCCCGGCCCACAGGTTGAGAACCACTGATCTATATCATATTTAGCCTCATTCTTTTCTTTCTTTTTACTTAGAATACTCATTGATGAAAGTCAATGGCCTAATATTATTTGTTTTCCTTGTTATATTCTCTTTAACTTTGGGAACTGAAAGTATATTAAATGCAGGGCTATCCCACTGGAATGTTAAAAAGGGTTGGTGAAGAGGTTTCAAATCTCGTCTAATCTGGCTAGGCTTGTTAGTTAAGTAGGCAGAGAGTTGTTGGGATGTAAATGTTCCAACTCCTAAATCCTTTTGCCTAAGTGGGTTGTTAAGCGTGTCGGTAAAATGGTCTTAATCTTCTTGGGGATTGACTCGAAAGCAGTAGAAAAAAATGGCGGACAGGTGGTGTCTGAGGCCTTCTTTGGCAAAAATGGATTCTTTTACTCCTCTCTCAAACCATCAATCAGATCAGTGTTTCTCAACCTTGACAATTTTAAGGCATGTGGACTTCAACTCCCAGAATTCCATAGCCAGCAATGCTGACTGTGGAATTCTGGGAGTTGAAGTCCACATGCCTTAAAATTGTCAAGGTTGAGAAACACTGAATCAGATAGAGTGTGTAAGGAATCTGAAAAAAAAATCACTTAATGGCAGGATAGTTTCTTCAAGGAAAGGGATTCCTCGCCTCTCTGTATATACAGTAAGTCATTTTCTTTTTGGCTTTTGAAAGATTAAAAATAACTTTCTGCCAAGTCAGTGATCTGACAGCTTGCAAAAGAAACTTAGAAAAATAATTCGTGGAAATGAAGGCCTGTCTCGTGAATGTCCCACTGGGATCTGAGTTGCGAATTCTAATGGGGCTTTTCTGCAAGAATACTCCAAGGTGTTGGGTGAAGGCAAACGTATTGATGAATGCGCCCTTCTGAAATCTCAAAGGTGCCTTTCCTAAAGTCAGTTGGACTTTCTTCCTTTTTTTCCTCCTTGAAAACTTTTTGCTTCTCACCCAAAAAGCTTCAGTTCACTTGCAAACTGAAGAAGCTTCTTGGATGAGAAGCAAAATGTTTTCAAGGAATAAAACAACAACAAGAAAGTCCAATTTCTTTTCGGAAAAGCACATTTGAGATAACCGTGACCTGGATGGTTGACAATCTCCATAAACATGCTTTTGATGTGTTACTTCATCCTCCTGCCTGTGGCAAATCCATACAGCCTCATTGCCCTGGCAGATGTATGGCCTACTAACCACTTTCTAGGGGACATATCCACATGGCACGATTGTGCCTGTAATTGTGGTGTTCTAATGCTTCATTAATTGTATGATACTGCACACTGGTTGAGAATGTCTGAAATTGTGATTTCAACATATTTGAAGAGCAGCAGGCTGGGCAAAGTGGTCATAAAAAGAGGACAAGAAACATTATTGTCCCTCTGATTGGACCCATTATAGAACATAGGGAATATAGATTAGTTATAGTTTAGCTTCAGTTTATTTTGCTACACTATTATGCAAGGACATAATTGTTGTGGATCACTTCCAATGTTAATAGTCAAAAATGAGCTTAAATATTGTTGGGCAACGATTCCATGGTAAAAAATTCCACATTATGCCATAAAAGAGATACAACATACTTAACTTTTTATTACCTCATTAAAAAGATGGTATTTCCTGAGACTGCATAAAATTGCAGCACAGAATTTAAACTATTCAGTGCTGGGTAGGCTTATAATATTATTAATGCAAGAGAAACCTGGACTCCGTAAGTTTCTATGTCACTTTTGAGCAAAAACAACCATTTTTGTGTGTGGAAAAGATTTTCCTCTGCATATGTGTGGATATTCTTCAATCAAAGGATACACAGACCACTTAATTAGTTTGACTTTTGACCAGTTTATGAACCTAGCAACTCACAGTGAAACGATACAGGGTTTTTTTTTTAAAAAAATGAACACAATCTTTCTGGTATCTTCTATTCATACCAGTAGCATCAAAATAAGAATATGTGAATACAGTCATCTTGTGTATACAATGCACATTATCAGAGTTCATATTTATGAGGATGCACAACTTCTCACAGATCTTGTTTCATAGGAAAAAAAAAATAAAGCAAAAATGATCATGCAGGGATCTTTAAGATAGATGTTTCCATGATGTTTGCAATGCATTGCATTGTCCACTTTAAATCTATATTAGTGCAAATAATATATTTTCTCAAGAGGTTCTAGGGCACAGACAGAAAGGAAACATAAATATGTGAACAAAGAAGAACCAATACAACGAGGAAGGTTGATATTGCATAATTGGCAGCTAAAAGTTCCATATCCAGGATAGATGAATGGATAGGTAGAGGATAGACAGACAGACAGGATAGATAGATAGGCAGGATAGATAGATAGATAGATAGATAGATAGATAGATAGATAGATAGATAGATAGATAGATAGATAGATAGATAGATAGATAGATAGATAGATAACAGACAGGATAGATAGATAGATAGATAGATAGATAGATAGATAGATAGATAGATAGATAGATAGATGGATGGATGGATGGATGGATGGATGGATGGATGGATGGATGGATGGATGGATGGATGGATGGATAGGAGAGAGGGAGGGAGAGAGGGAAAGATGAATAATGTGTAGTTCACACAAATAAAGAACTGCTCAGTGCTCAATTTGGCTGGATATTCTCTCTCTCTCTCTCTCTCTCTCTCAACATGCAGTATATCATTACACTCTAATTATACACGCATAAAGTTTTTAAAAAATCACTATGCATTATTTCATTAGTTCAGTCAGTTCAGTTTATTCCGTGAAAGGAGACTCAAGCAAGAATCATTCCGATTCTCTAAATGTCAGCTTGACTGACGTAAATGCTACCATTTAAGCTTGACTGATGATACTTGTATTTGAATAATTAGTTCCTGTGCAAATGAAAACAATGTATTCTAATTTAAACTTTTTTTTTTTGTTATTGTTTGTGTGAAGATATTGGACACCACTGTGACTAACAAGATCTATGAAAGAAATGGATAGATACTATATCTTCCTGGTTCTGGGGCAGGTTTTCTTCTCAATAATGAGATCTATAACCAATCAAGAACACGTAGGGAATTTTGATAGTTGGATTTGAAGTTTTTTTCCACGTGAGCAACTGGTCAAAGATAATCACTGCAGAGTCCTTGATGCTTTTTGAGCTTGGCTGTTTTCTTGCATTGCATTACCAAATTCGTTAACATCATAAGCACCCCACAGTTCAACCCTGGAGCTACAAATATTCTCTTTCATTGGTAATCAGTCATTCGTCATAAAATTGGATGGTTTGGCATTAAGTTAACAATAGAAAACTAACTATATTGCTATTCTTTGAGATACATCAAATTCAATTATACAGGACATTTCAATGCTACCTCTCTCCTAAATAAAAAAAACCTTCTTATTTTACTAAATAACAGCAAGAAAGAGGATTGCAAGATGCCTGAAAAGGTTGTTAACTAGGATTCTTTCTCGTCCCACATTGCAAATTTGAGAATGAGTTTAATTTCTTTGCACTCCAGTACAACCTTTCAGAACATAACACAGTTATCTGGTGAAGCAGAACAACTCAAAATATTCATTCATTGTTTGATTTAGTCCCTTAATTCAAAGATGACTAAAAATGACCTTTTGCCTTCCTTTAAAAATGGCCTCTTTAAATAAGCATTAGTGCAAAATTCCAACCATTGAGGGTCAATTATATCTAGATTAGGAAGGAATTTATTTAGACCCACTCGGGAAATTGATCTAGTACATCTGATTCTGCCTGATAAAATTCCAAGATTTGTTTCATTGAAAAGAACAGTTGGCAAAATAGTGCATTTTTAATAGTCTCACAAGATGGGCTAATTATATCAGATCTGTTTTGTGTGTTGTGGGTACCTTAAGAAAGATGGAGCCAAAAGATTCCCTTCTGAACAATCCAAGATAAAGAGTATCATATTTTCACATTTGTTTGTTGATATCTCCTATCTCGGTTGATGACATTTCTTCATTGGTTCTCTTCATGCTTTAGAAACACGGTGAGGAACCTTGAGCTCTATCATTGAACAAAGGGTCACCTATGATGGGCAGGTCAAAATGGCAACTCATTCCAGTATTCAACTATTTTAGTATTCTAGAAGATCTCCAAGATCCCTTCCAACTCTATTATTTTATGTTCTATGGATTGGGTCATCTCGGCAGTGCTTACTAAGTTGGGTTCATCAGTTGGAACCTTGGCATAGTGTTTATTACCTGCTCTTTAGATCCATATCCCACTCCTGGCTTGTTAAAACAACCTGGAGCTTGTCATTACCATTATAATAGGAGTTAATTCCTCTTTCAGTGAGGTTTCTCTTTCTTTATTTCTTAAAGAGGACTTGGTTCACCCCCTCTACAAGAAGCCATCACTAGATCCCACCATAGTGGACAGCTTTTGTATCACTGTCTAATCCTGGTGCCTGAAAGCTTGAGGGTCAAGTTGGGGGACAATAGGCTTTGTCTGAACCCTAGCAAGACAGAGTGGCTTTGGGATTTGGGCCCTACTTGTTCTAGGGTAATTGGATTGGGTGTTTGGCCCTGCTGGAAATACATACCTGTACAATTTGGAATAAAGTCTCCATTACTTTGCTCATTCCTCAATTGTGTTGAGGCAGCACAGTGGATTAATGGCTGGATCGGCTGCTGGATGGCCAGAAGGAGGTTATACAGAGGGACAGACAAACAGATGGGAAGATGAACCAATGAATAGGCAAATAGATGCATGGCAGACAGATGAGCCAACAAATGGACAGATAAAGGACAGACAGATAGTTAGATGAACAGATGGGCAAATTGACAGAGCAATGGACATTTGGATGTACCAATGGACAGACGGATGGACAAAGGGCAGCTTAGAATAGCATACAGTTATTCTTGTATGTTTACTTCAAGCTCTGGACCTAATCCATTCCCAATAGCAGCAAGAAGAACACGGGCTATTTTGTCAAGAGACATCAAGAGCTGTTAGTGAGATTAGGCTTCATTTTCTACCCTTGCATTCTTCATTTCTCCTTCTTTAAATGCTTCTGACCTTGCAAATTTGTTCATTTTCCAAAAGCTGGTGAGGGAGGGCAGGGGGAAAACAGATAGATAAATAAGGATATAAGAAGCATGATGCATGAGAACAAGCCTGCTTGACCATTCAAGTGTTCTCATGCCATCTGAAATCAAATTAGCACACGGAGCTTTGAAATGACTCTTCCCTGAACTGGATCCTCTATGCTCAGATGAGGGAATGGTTATGGTAGAGAACATTACTGGAATTAAATCTTTTAGACTTCAGAGTGCTCTCTTTCCCTAAGGCAACTGTTGTCAGAAAAAACTGGATCCATTTGTACATTGTTGACGGGTGACACATATTGTGGTCCCATTTATTCTGTGTACTTAAATTGCTTCTTTCGCTGAAGGCAGTCATTAAAATGAAAGTTCATTAAAATATGCCATTTTGTCTCACATCTCTTTGTTATCACGTAACAAACTCCTCGCTTGTTGGAAAACAAAAGACTTTTGGACAAAACTTTCCTGAATAATAGCCTCAGAAAAGTCTCAGAGCAAGTGGAAGTGCGCAATAAAGACCATAAAGTCAAGTTGAGAGATAATGATTGCTCCTACCTATTGTATTTTTTAGTGCAGGAGCTAAAATGCTAAAACTCAGTGGATGGGGGGGATCATGGAAATATGGACATGTGAAGCTAAACAAGAAGGGAGACAATCCTTGAGGACGGGCACAAGGACAAATAGAAAAATGGACTAATGGAGTTGGAAGGGACCTGAGAGGTCTTCTAATCCAAACACTTGCTTCAGCAGGAGATCCTATACCAGACATGTCAAACACAAGGCCCAGGGGCCGGATGCGGCCCACAAAGTGGTTTCATGTGGCCCGCGAAGCCATCCTGGAAACAGTGAGGGAACGCCCCCCCCCCCTGCCTTGGCCCTGGCCCAGGCTGGCCGGGAGCCAATGTACAATTTTGTGGTGGCCATCTATGCTGAAACGCATTCAGTCTTAGCTCCACAAGGCCCTCTGGAAACAGCGAGGAACCAGGAGAACCTTGAGCAGCAGCCTTGACGAAGTGGGGCTGGGCTTGGTGCCATGGATGCTCAAGGGCCAGGCTGGGCATTTGACCTCTGCTGCCCAGGGCTCCGGGCAGCCCGCACCACCACCCAGCCTCCCCCGCATGGCCTGAGAGGAACAGTGAGGCTTCTCCAGTGGACCATGCCTTGGCGCTTGCCCCGGTCCCACCCCTTTCTGCCAGAGACCCTCAGATCTATCCCATTTCTGTCCAGGCCCCCACAGGCACCCTTGACGCGAACGACGTAGAGCTGGCCACACTCACCCAGTAGGCCACACCCACCATGGCCACACCTACCCAGCCCCCTGAGGGCAACTGCAATGCTGATGCAGCCCTCAATGAAATTGAGTTTGACCAAACTGCACTGAACTTGCTTTGAGACATAGCCCGGGGTTTGGCAAATCAGTCTCTAGCACCAAGTTTCTAGGACAAAATAATAAACATTTAATAAAGAGGAAATCAGCATTAGATCAGGATGTAGTGGGTGCATATTGCTGATATGCATTTGCATCTAAAACAGTAACCGTCAAGATCTGGAAGATTTCCACAATTGCAGCGAAACCAGACTGACAAAAGGGCTAATGTGCATACAGTGATATGCACTTCTGCTGACTTGCATTCCCAAAGTTCCTCTTCCAGTGATGTGGTGTGACATAAAATAGACAGGGAATGAATTGATGTGGAAAGACAGAGAAGAAAGACAAAGCAGTTTTCTAAAGAATTCTTAAAAGAGTTGATGTGACTTGTGGACGATATTTGCTAGGCTAATGAATCCACGTGATAATTTCATTCATTATCCTCTGAACATTCTTTTTTTTTCTGTTTCTGCTTCTGAACAACATAATGTCTCAGATTTTGTATTTCTGACCCACAAACATGCATGCAGAGATGCTCACACCAATATGCATGTACTCGTATTGAAAAATATATCATTACAAAGATTTATTTTTCTGACTCTTCTATATATAATTTCTGAAATCCCCTTGATGACATTTTCAAGAGATACTATATCTCTTGAGTTTAACATGTACTTTAGTATTTAAGTCAGTCAGTTTATTAAGAGCCCTGGTAGCACAGTGGTTAGAATGCTGTATTGCAGGCAAACTCTGCCCACAGCCAGGAGTTTGATTTTGACCGGCTTAAGGCTGTCTCAGCCTTCCATCCTTCCAAGGTTGGAAAAATGAGGACTCAGATTCTTGGGGGAAGTTGCTGAGATTGTAAACCACCCAGAGAGTGCTGTGAAACACAATGGGGCAGCATATAAGTCTAAGTGCTATTGCTGCTTTTACAGACTTAGACCAGTGTGATCAGTGAAAACTTATAAATCTACCTTTAGAAAACAGAAAATAGAACTGAATATGAAGTTTAAATGCATCTATCAAACAACCTAGAATCTGTGAGTAAACAGCAGAAGGAATCATATGCAGATAGACCTTGACAACAGTTAATTTAGTGACAATTCAAAGTTACAACAAATAGAATAGAGTAGAGTAGAGTAGAGTAGAATAGAATAGAATAGAATAACAATGTAGAAGAGAAGAGAAGAGAAGAATGGAATGGAATGTAGAATGGAATGGAATAGAATAGAACAGAATAGAATAGAATAGAATAACAGAATGTAGAAGAGAAGAGAAGAGAATAATGGAATGTAGAATAGAATAGAATAGAATAGAATAGAATAGAATAGAATAGAATAGAATAGAATAGAATAGAATAGAATAGGTTATTTTTGGCCAAGTGTGATTGGATACACAAGAAATTTCTCTCCAGCGTACATACAAACAACAAAGTGATAAATCATAAGTCATAAAGTAAAGTCAAAGATCATAAGCTACAACCGACAAAGTGATAACCATAAGATAAGAATAAGTATAGGAAAGATAATTGTGAATGTTTTGGTCCCAAATACCTTTAAATCACCTCTTACCACTAATCAGTTGTGCTCGGTGCTGCTTGCACTGTCCACATTAATGGCTGTAACCATTTATTTCACAGTTGCTGTGATTTTAAATCCTTCTGGTCATTTCCTCTTGTTTATGAGTATATTATTTTGTTGTATAAAGTAACCTCTCGGGAACACTTTGCTGAAATCCAAAACCATTCTTATATCTGTACCTTTATTAAGATATTTTTTTTTTTTTTAAAAAAAACTCTTCTGATTTCTTTTTACATTCTTTCATTGATGATCTTTTTTGAAGGAGCATTTCATTGAGCCTCAGTCTGAAAAAAAGTAGGTTTCTGTTTAAAAATCTAAACTCACTGGATTGTGCTCTGAAAAGAGATTTGATAATATCTTTACTTTATGAAGCTTGGCAATCAAAATGTGACTTAGTACTCAAAAAATAGAAATTATGTCTATCTAAAAAAAAAAAGACCTGAATAAGGATACTCAAACTGCTGACAATATTTTTATATTGCCATGCATCAACAAGCTATAAATTGTCCATTAAATTAAAAAACCTTGATAGTTTGCCTTGTATAATTTTAATGATTTCTCAGTTCTGGCAGATCACTCCAACCTCCATTTAAAAACCAATTTTCATAAGAAAACTCTGTCCATATGTCCTTTACTTGGAAGTTCTTCTTCTTCTTCTTCTTCTTCTTCTTCTTCTTCTTCTTCTTCTTCTTCTTCTTCTTCTTCTTCTTCTTCTTCTTCTTCTTCTTCTTCTTCTTATTCTTCTTCTTCTTCTTCTTATTCTTCTTATTCTTCTTCTTCTTCTTCTTCTTCTTCTTCTTCTTCTTCTTCTTCTTCTTCTTCTTCTTCTTCTTCTTCTTCTTCTTCTTCTTCTTCTTCTTCTTCTTCTTCTTCTTCTTCTTCTTCTTCACTATTACTATTTCTTTTCCTCCTCCTCTTCTCCTCCTTCTCCTTCTCCTTCTCTTCTCCTTCTTCTCCTCCTTCCCCCTCCTCCTCTTCCTCCTCCTCTTCTCCTCCTTACTTACTATTATTTCTTCTTCTTCTTCTTCTTCTTCTTCTTCTTCTTCTTCTTCTTCTTCTTCTTCTTCTTCTTCTTCTTCTTCTTCTGCTTCTTCTTCTTCTTCTTCTTCTTCTTCTTCTTCTTCTTCTTCTTCTTCTTCTTCTTCTTCTTCTTCTTCTTCTCCTTCTCCTTCTCCTTCTCCTTCTCCTTCTCCTTCTCCTTCTCTCTGCCTTCTCCCTTCTGCCTTCTTCCTCCTTATCATCATCATCAACATCATCATTTCCTGAGGTTAAGCGACCAACTGCCTCACAGTTTGTCTATGTTGTATCATAATAAAACTTACCCTTACATTAGTAAAGTATTGAAATTTAAACATTGAGTTTAATGTTGTTTGAGGAGTGAGAATTCAGACCCATAACTCAAGAGATGAGAGTAACAAGTGTAAGAATCATCTGCTTCAATTAATTCCATTTGGAGATCTCTCCTATTCCAGTATGATGAAAGAATAGTAAAAGTAAGAGAACTGGTAAGGACCTTGGAAGTCTTCTAGCCCAACTTCCTGCTCAAGCAGGAGACCCTATCCCAGTGGTGGCGAACCTATGGCACGGGTGCCAGAGGTGGCACTTAGAGCGCTCTCTGTGGGCACATGCACCATGCCCGGAGATGGCAACCGTCCCTCTTCAACCAGCCGCCCGCTAACTCGCCGAGGTCCTATGTGGCCGGATGCATCCCAGCACCCATGCGCTCGCTGGCCTCTGTGTGCAGGGGCTGATGGTGTCAGGCAGCAGCCACCCCGGCCCCTGCTTCACCTTGCCCTGTGACAATGGAACCACCACCCTGCTTTGCCTCATCCCACAGGACGAGCCTCCTGCCCACTGCCCCACCTGCCAGAGACCCCCTTGATCTCTCCCAACCCTGCCCGGCCCCCACAAGGGTCCCTCCCCATGAGCAACATCAAGGTGATCACGCCCACCTTGGCCACACCCACCCAGTCTGCCATGACCACCACAGCCACGCCCACCCAGTGGGACACGCCCACCTGGCACCCAGCGATAAATAAGTGGGTTTTGGGTTGCAGTTTGGGCACTCGGTCTCTGAAAGGTTCACCATCACTGTCCTATACCATTACAGACAAACAGCTGTCCAGTTTCTTCTTAAAAGCCTCCAGCAATGGAGCATTCAAAACTTGTGGAGGCAAGTCATTCCACTGGATGAGTGCTCTCACTGTCAGGAAGTTTCTCCTTCGTTCCAGGTTGCTTCTCTCTTTGATCAGCTTCTATCCATTGTTTCTTGTCCTTCGATCTGGTGCTCTGGTGAACAACCTTACCCCCTCTTCTTTCTGGCAGCTCCTCAGATACTGGAATACTGCTATTATGTCTCCCCTTTTTCTTCTTTTCTTTAGACTGGCCAAACCCAAGTTCCGCAGCCGTTCTTCGTACGTTTTGGTCTCCAGGCCTTTGATCATCTTAGTTGCTCTTCTCTGAACTCTCAACATCTTTTTTGTGATATGGTGACTAAAATTATGGCAGCCCTTCAAGGCCTTGGATTTGCTGAATATATTTTAGTTTTTCAAAGAAGAAGAGGATTGGGGCAACTATTTGAATATTTTAAATTGTTAGATTGTAGGGGTTTTGTTAACATTCAGTCTTTCATTGCGTCCTCAACTCTCTCATACTTTAAGAAGGACTTCCTGCAAAATTTGCTTTTGGTAATGGAGTGAAGGAAGACGGTAAACTGCTTTTGGAAAACTGGTGGAAAAATTCTGCTTTTTCTGGAAAAACCTACCCAATGTCTCTATTCAAAAATAAATACAAAAAATGGTGGAGAATTTTAAAAGAACAAACTGAATTGTTCTTGTTAGATTTTATTTTTGTGCCCTCGCATTTTCAGTGTTCTGCTGCAATACATTTCATAACTTCACTTCGTACTCGCTGACAGCGTGCAAATTCAGAAATAGATAAAAGCCGAACAATTGCCCTCAGACAATATATGTTGGATACAAATATTTATAAGCCTCCTGTTTAGTACATAATCCTTGCAAAGTGTTTCACATAAAAAGTATGACATAAAATATTACACAACTGGATAACAATAAAGCCAGACAGCGGTGCACAACATAATTTAAAACACACATCAAAGTAAAATGTAAGAAATAAACGACTTATCTAGTATAAAAAAATAAAAAAAACTTCAAGCAGCTCAGTGGTTTTACAATTAATAGGGATATGTGTGTTTATGCACGCATGCACATGTATAAGCTCACCAAAAAAAGCACCCCAATCTTCTTTAATGCTGGTTAAAGAATATAAAAAAAAATGCTCAGTCTAGTTTTTTCAGTAAGAAAAAACAAAACAGCAGAAGCAAATTGTAAGCTCCAAAAACAGGTATGACTCTGCTGGCTTGTTATTTATTTATTTAAGGAGATGTGAAAAGCTGTACTCAGTGGCTACACTTATAGAGACAGCATTATGTTATGGTACTGTAAGCTGCCCACAATTGCTTGACAGTGAGATGAGCAGCATATAAACTTAATAAAATAATAAAATAACATTTTAAAACCTGCAAAGAAGATGGGGGTCAACCTATTCTCCAAAGCACCTCAAGGCAGAACAAGAAACAATGAATGGAAACTAATCAAGGAGACAACTAAGGAAAAATTTCTTGATGGTGAGAACAATCAATCAGTGGAATAACCTGCCTTTGTGGGTGTTCCATCTGGACGATTGAGTCTTCGTTGACATATTGCAAGCCATTTTGGGGAGAAACCCCTGAAGTTGCTTTGGCAAGAATTGGTACATTCCAGTTCTGACTCTGCCTAACTAATTCTGCTCTAACCGATGAAGTTGCTTGGATGAACAACGAAATCTCTCAAGATTAACAAAGTTTGGTCCAGTTGCCATGATTTAACCTTTAAAAACCTTAGGCCTGGATGACGTGAGTCTTCACTGACATATCATCTGAATGATTCCTATTCTCTTGGATGGTATCTGATAGTCTACTCAATTTGGACAGCTAAATCTATTTGTGCTACTGCTCTTGTTAGAAATATCGCTCATTATCAACCTACACCAGTGGTTCTCAACCTTTTTAATGCCGCGACCCCCAACCGGTCGTAAGTCGAGGACTACTCAACCAATCATAAGTCGAGGACTACTCAACTGGTGCAGCACCGTTTGCAGAATGGGACTTTTGGCAGGATCAGCAGGGCAGAGACAGCCTGGACAATTCCTATTGGCTTTTGAAAGCCAATAGAATTAGACTGTATTCAAGAGAGTCTATTTTACTGGCTTTCAAAAGCCAATAGAATAAAAGGGAGTAGCACAGCTAAGGAAAAGGGGGGAAAAATGGCGGTCTGCGTTGTTTGGCGACCCCCATGAAATGGTCGTTTGACCCCAAATGGGGTTCTGACCCACAGGTTGAGAACCACTGACCTACACATTCTAATTACTACTCTTAAACTACCCCTTTGAAACAATACCAGAAGTGGCTTTTTGTGAGAGAGATTTTCGCAATTCTCCATTCTGCTAATGTTACAAATCCATCCACCTAATTGTTTCATTTTGAGAAATGTTCCTTAGTGGATCACAGTTTATATGGGCACATATCAAAACACGAAGGAAATTAAATAGAATAATAAGAGCCAGTTTGGTGCTGTGGTTAAAGTGGTGGCCTAGAGACTGCATCTTCTAGTCCAGGGGTAGGCAAACCTTGGCTCTTTTATGACTCGTGGACTTGGAGAAGTTTCCAAACAGCCATGCTGGCTCAGGAATTCTGGGAGCTGAAGTACGCGAGTCATAAAAGAGGCAAGGTTGCCTACCCCTGTTCTAGTCCCACATTAGATATGAAAGCCAGCTGGGTGACTTTTAATCAATCACTAGGAGACAATGCGTTCTGGTCCTGCCTTAGCCATAAAAGTTGGGTGACTTTGGAGAATGACCAGTCACTCTTTCCTAGCCCAGTCCATCACACAAGGTTGTTGTTGTGGGGGAAATAAGAAGTATTGTGTGTGTTTGCCTCTTTGAGTTATTTATATATATAAAAATAATAATCAAGTTGGAGTAAAATTAAATAAATACAGTCATGAATCTCCAGAGGGAGGTGGGGATTTCATGATTTTGACATCCCTAATAACAATAGCAAAACATGGGTCTGTTACTTGTAGAATTCTTTATGCACTTAGTTCTAATGAAGATTGTAAACATGCAAGAACGATGGAGTCCATACATTTATGAAATTTCCTCCAGCTTCCCAACATTAACCAACAATTCTTTCTTTAATTAACATACTTGACAAGTCTCCTAGCTTTTATATATGTGCACTAATTTCCACAGCAAGGGCTGCTTCTTCAAGAATGCAGCATTTTTGACATCTTTCCAGATTCGATTCTGAAGGTAAACAGTCCAATTAAAAGTGTGATGCTGTTACATTGCACACAGCACTCAGCACACAATTAGTCAACGAAATATTCCATTTCCCCAAAGCTTTAATTGCTAGGGCATACGCAAACCTTCAAAGGGTGCTCCTTTTCAGCAAAGTTTTTTTTTTTTTTTTTATTAAAAGTTTTATGAATTTTACAAAAAAGAAAAAGGAATACAAAACAAGAGACAACATATACAAAAAAATAAAACTAAACAATACATATATAAGAAAAACCCCCCATCCCCCACCCCTCCCCCCCCCCAAAAAAAAACCCTCCCTTCCCCCCCCCTGAGCTTCCCAGAGCAGAATATAGGCTTAAGAAATAAAAATAAAAATTAAATTAAGAACTTTATATTTATATATATAAAAAGCTTATCTATAATATATATGAAAATAAAACTTATGAAAAAACTATATAATATTTTTGTATACCCAATCTAAATTGTATAAATTTTATCCATTTATCCCAAACAGCAAAAAACTTCTCTTGCGTTTGTTGCTTTAAGAAAGCCGAAATCTTTGCCATTTCCGCCAAATGAGCTACTTTAAGAAACCAGTCCTGCAATGTAGGCAAAGATTCCTTCTTCCAATATTGTCCTACTAACAGCCTGGCGGCTGTAATCAAATTTAACATCAATACAACCTCCTTTGTATCACAATCTGTAACAATACCTAACAAAAATAATTGCGGAGTAAATTTTACCCTCCTTCTAAAAATTCTCTGGATATTCCACCATATTTTAATCCAAAATGCTTTTATCTCTCTGCATGACCACCAAATATGATAATAGGAAGCCTACTTATAACCACATCTCCAACATTTGGGTTGCACGTCAGGATACATATAAGACATTTTTTGTGGATCAAGGTGCCATCTATAAAACATTTTATAAAAATTCTCCCTTAAGTTCTGTGCTTGTGTAAATTTGACATTTCTCACCCAAATATTTTCCCAGGTGTCGAATGAGACTGGCTCACCAAAATTCTGCGCCAATCTAATCATACAGTCTTTAATTAGTTCCGTTTCTGAATCCAATTCAACTAAAACCGCATAAATTCTCTTAATGTGGGTTTGTCTTGAATCCTTCACTTGCTTAATAAGATTTTCATATTCTCTAAGAAAACCCACCTTACAATCCATCTTCCATCTGTCTAGTAATTGCCTATATTGGAACCAAGAATAAATAAAGTTTTCTTGTGCTAACTCTTCCCGTGATTTTAATTGCCAGTTTTGTCCATCCCATTTAAGTAACGGTCTGTAAGACACCATATCCATTTTAACCCCTCTTTTTATTGCTTCTATCGCATGCCAAGGTATAGCCCATAATGGTACTTTGAAATCACTTTTATAATAATTTCTCCAAATCCTAAGTAAAGAAATTCTTAAGATATGAGATTTAAAAGCCCAATCCATTTTTTTATTGAATATTAAATAGGCATGCCACCCATAAAGTAAATCCCAGCCCTCTAGATAAAGTATCTCAGAATTTGTCAAATTTACCCAATCACTGATTAGTGTTAAAACCACCGCATCATAATATAATTTCAAATTTGGTACCTTAAGTCCACCCCTCTCACGGAAGTCTTGCATAATTTTAAACTTAACCCTTGGCTTTTTGCCTGCCCAAATAAATTTATTAAGACCCTTCTGCCACTCATTTAAATTAATCTCATTTTTCAAAATTGGTAACATTTGAAACAGAAAAAGAAACTTGGGTAAAATATTCATTTTTATCACTGCAATTCTTCCCATGAGGGATAATTGCAACTTTTCCCAGTTCTTCAAGTCGTTCTGTACCCTGAACCACAACCTTTCATAATTATTTTTAAATAATTTTACATTAGAAACAGACAACATCACCCCCAAATATTTTACCTTATTAACAATCTCAAACCCCGTCAGGTTAGTCAAAATCTGCTTCTCCTGACTAGACATATTTTTAGGTAAAATTTTGGTCTTATTTACATTAATCTTGAAACCCGAGACCAAGCCATAATGATGAATCAACTGTAATAAGTTTACTACAGAATAATCAGGTTGCGACAAAGTAACAACCAAGTCATCCGCACAAGCTCTCAACTTATATTCTTTTTTATTAACATATATTCCTTTAATTTCCTGAGACTCTCGAATTTTGATCAATAATATTTCCAATGTTAAAACAAACAACAATGGCGATAAAGGACACCCCTGTCTAGTACCTTTCTCTATTGTGAAAACCTCCGACAACCCTCCATTAACAATAAGTTGTGCTGTTTGTTTTTGATATATTACCTTAAGGGCTTGTAATATATTTTCACCAAAATTCATTTCTTCCATTACTCTTAGCATAAAATGCCAATTCAGTTGGTCAAATGCTTTTTCAGCATCTAAAAATATGAGCCCTGCAGGCACTTGGTTGTTCTTATCTAAGTATTCTAATAAGTTAATAATTTGTCTAACATTGTTTTTCATATACCTTCCTGTTATAAACCCTGATTGATCTTTATGCACAAGATGATGCACAACCCTCATAAGCCTATTTACCAAAATTTTTACAAATATCTTATAATCCACGTTTAAAAGAGATATAGGCCTATAATTTTTTGGTAAAGTAAGATCTTGATCCTCCTTTGGAATCAATGATATAAAGGCACTACGCCATGAAGGAGGAATCTCTAAACCCTGTCAGATACCATTAAAAAGATCATTTAATGGTTGGATCATCTCCTCCATTAAAGCTTTATAATAAACAGCTGTTAACCCATCCGTACCCGGTGCTTTCCCTTATTTCAATTGTTGAATTGCTGAGGCAATTTCCTCCTTAGTAATTAAGCCATTAATTTCATATTTCTGATCCTCAGTCAGTTTAGGAAAACTTGCCTCAGCTAAATCTTTATTTATATCTAACAATTGTACATTAGTAGATTTATATAAGTTTTGATAATAATCCAAAAAAGATTTTTTAATTAATTCCTTCTGAGAAACTAGTTTACCCTTGTAATTTATTTTCTCTATTATTCTCTGTCTCTGTTTCTTTCTTAATTGATAAGCCAACCATCTCCCCGGCTTATTAGCATTACAAAATGTATTTTGTTTCATAAATAATAAATTGGTTGCAGCTTGATCTGCTATCAACATATTAAATTGTGACCTTAATAACTTTACAGATTCTTTAGTACTTTCATCAGAAGGATTTAGAATCAAAGCCCTTTCTTTTAGTTTAATTTCATCTTCAAGTTCTCTACGTTTCTGAATCTGATTTCGCTTATAAAAATTATTCATTTTTATCAAAACACCGCGCATAAATGCTTTACCTGCATCCCATACCATTGACATTGAAGTCCCCTTGTACATATTCAAAGCAAAATAATCCTTTAAACACTCCTTTAGTTTTTGAACATTCTTCTCTTGTCTAAACAAATTTTCATTAACTCTCCAGGATCTTCTTTCCTCTTTCTCTTGAATCAACTCCATCCAAACTGGACTATGATCCGTCAGTGATCTAGGAAAAATCTTTACATTCTTTACTTTATTATACAAGTCCGTGGTAATCAAGAAAAAGTCAATTCTTGAAAAAGATTGGTGTCTATCAGAAAAAAAAGTAAAGTCTCTCTCCTCTTGGTTACGTTCCCGCCAATAATCCCTTAATTCCCAGTCTTCTTTCATATCAAAAAAGGCTTTAGGTAGCCTTGCTTGTTTAAAAAAAGGAGAGGAACCTTTCTTGTCCCTTTGTGTATCTAAGACACCATTCCAGTCACCCATTAATACCACTGATCTATAATCAAGCAATGTTATTTTTTGATGTAACTGCTTATAAAATTGTTCCTGTTGTTGATTTGGAGCGTAAAGTCCAACTATAAGTACTTTCTTACCATAATACCAAGTTCAATCATCACATATCTCCCCTGGGGATCTGATTCTACCAGACAAGCTGGTAGGTTTTGTTTAACATATATAACAACTCCCCCTTTCTTCCCAGGAGCAGAAGATATAAAATGAGATCCCAAACGAGCATTAACTAAATATTTCTGATCTTTAAGTAAAATATGAGTTTCCTGTAAACAAATAACATCATTAGTATGTTGCTTCAAATAATAAAAGATTTTTTTGCGTTTCTGAGGAGAATTCAATCCATTAACATTCCAGGTCAAAAACTTTGCCATCTCCCTTGGCACGCAGCCTGGAGAAGACACCATCAAAATCTGAAAGAGCTGCGTGTGTTGCATAACTCTTGGGTCTTGCTCCTCCCACCGGCGGTGATACACTTCCAGGAGAACTCTCTTTAGCTCTTTTTTACGTTGCTCCTTCTCTTTACGCTTATAGGCTGCACGGGTCATCCTCTGCTCTTTAACCTCCGTCTGGCGTTGCTTTACAGCTTCTATCATCCCAGCGGAAACCAAATCTAATGCCTCAGATTGCTGCTCAACTTCCTTGCCACTCAGAGATTTCCGACCAGATGAGATTGAGCCTGCACCCAGGACCGAAGTATAAAAGTCTCTAGCTTTATCAACTGTGTTCAATCTGTAGCGTGTCCCAGCATGGCTCAAAACAATACCCATCGGGATTTCCCATCTAAATGGCATCGATCTAGCTTTAAGCTCATTGGTTAAAAAAGCAAAGTCTTTCCTGCTTCTTAAAATTTTGGATGGGATTTCCTTTAGAATGATGACATCTTGGGCAGCAATCTGAAATCTTTTATTGTAAAAAACTTGTATAATCTCATTCCGCAGGGACTTCTTTGTAAAATAAATCACCACATCTCTAGGCAAGTTCTTCTGCTTAGCAATCCAGGAGTTGAGCCTATAAATTTTTTCCACTTCTCTCTGTAATTCTCCTTTATCCATATCCAAGGCCAGCGCCAGATCAGTAAGGACCACCTCCACCAGATCTTGATTCACATCTTCCTTGAGGCCTCTGATCCTCAGGGCATACTCCATTTGTCTGTACTGAAACATCAAAATATCTTCTTGTGAGGAGTCCACCTTCCTTTCCACATCTTGAATTTTGTCATCCAAAGAGTCAACTTTGTCTTCCACTTCCTCAAGCCTTGCATCGAGCTTAACCACCACAGTAGCCAAACCTGAAACAGCTGCCAGTATATCTTGTCGTAATTCATTATTATTTTCTTGCAATTTAGTCTTTATCCCCGTTATCTCTTCTTTGAGATCAGATTTAATTTCTGATTTAATCTGTGAAACAAATTGATTCATTTCCTCTCTCATTTGAACTACAATCTCTCCCATTATGCCTCTAACCTCTTGTGCTGAAAGTCCAGATAAAGGAGGGGAGGGTGGTGGCTGAGCCGGTGGTACATGTTTAGATTGTTGTTGTAGCTGTGCAGTGGAAGTTATAGGAGAAGAAATAACCTTGGGTGTTGAGGAAGGCTGCTGCCTCTTTGAAGCCATTTTAAAAAGCACAATTGTCACTTCCCTTTCCCCTCCAGCCAGAAAGGGAGGAGGGAAAAAAAAAAAGAAAAATTTTTTTAAAAAGAGACAAACTATAGTCCTTGAAAGTCCAGAGTAAATCCAAAGAATAAAAAATAAAAGAGCAAACAATTCAAAAGAAAAAATTCTAAGCCAAAAGCAAAAGTAAAAGCAAAAACCAGTCCTTGAAAAGGGAAAGTAAAACAAAAGAGAAAGGAAAAAAAAACTCCGACACTTTCAAAGCGCCATCTTAAATCCTTTCACTAATATAGCAAAAAAAAGGAGGAATAATAATAGAAATCAAAAAAATAAAAAAAATAAACACCTAAATTATAACAAAAAATCCTTTAAACTGCTCCGTCCGTTTAAAAATTACTCACCAGAATGCTATAAACACGGAGATAGAAGCGGCGGTTTCTTTTGCTTCCTAGGAAGCAAAAACAGCTGGGAGGCGGAGATCAGCAGGAGCTCCGAGGGAACACTCCTTTCACCCCCTCTAGAAACAAATCCAGAGGGGGTTCAGGGGTTCTACCTCTATCCCTGCACTCTCTGTCCCTTCCCTTTGCCCGGGAAGGGATTTCCGAGCCGCGGGCCAGCTGATGCACGCTGCGCTCCGCGGCTCTGACACTTCCCCAGCTGGACGGCTAAAAGCTAGCCGCCATCGCCGTCGCCTCAGACCGGAAGTTTTTTTTTTTTGAAAAGCATTCTCACCTAAAGCTGTTTCGCAGAACAACGTTACGTTTTCCCCTCCCCCTTCTAATAAGTTTCACTTCTTTTTAATCCAAGCAGTTCATTCGACATTTTGGGTTTCCCAACAAACTTTCTGAAATGGGGAGAACAATGTTGAGAGCAGAAGAAATGGCCTTGAGGAAGAGGGTAGAAGAGATGCCACCAAGGTAATGTCAAATAAAGGAGCAAGAATGTAGAATGAGTAAACTTATATTGAATCCTCGTGAAGATAAGGTTCTACATTTAGGCAAGAAAAACCAAATGCACAAGTACAGCATAGGTGGCACCATGCTCAATAGTAGTAACTGTGAGAGGGACCTCAGAGTCCTAGTAGACAATCACCTAAATATGAGCCAGCAGTGTGCTGCAGCTATCAAAAAGGCCAACACAGTGCTAGGCTGCATTAACAGAGGGATAGAATCAAGATCACGTGAAGTATTAATACCACTCTACAGTGCCTTGGTAAGGCCACACTTGGAATACTGCATCCAGTTTTGGTCACCATGATGTAAAAAAGATGTCGAGGCTCTAGAAAGAGTACAGACAAGAGCAACAAAGATGATTAGGGGACTGGAGGCTAAAACATATAAGGGACGGTTGCTAGAATTGGGTATGTCTAGTTTAACGAAGAGAAGGACAAGGGGGGACATGATAGCAGTATTCCAATATCTCAGGGGCTTCCATAAAGAAGAGGGAATTAAGCTATTTTCCAAAGCATCTGAAGGCAGGACAAGAAGCAACGGGTGGAAACTAATCAAGGAGAGAAGCAACCTAGAACTAAGGAGAAACTTCCTTACAGTGAGAACAATTAATCGGTGGAACAACCTGCCTCCAGAAGCAGTGAATGCTCCAACACTGGAAGTTTTTAAGAAGAGACTGGACAGCCATTTGTCCGAAATGGTGTAGGGTTTCCTGCCTGAGCAGGGGGTTGGACTAGATGACCTCCAAGGTCCCTTCCAACTTTACTACTATTACTATTACTATAAAGGGAAGGAGGGTGAAGATGCATTCAAATCGGCAAGATCCTGTTACTATAGCACTAGCACTTAGATTTATATACCACTTCATAGTGCTTTAGAGCCCTCTCTAAGTGGTTTACAGAGTCAGCCTATTGCCCCCAACGATCTGGGTCCTCATCTGGCTGATCTCAGAAAGATGGAAGGCTGAGTCAACTTTGAGCTGGTTAGGATCGAACTCCTGATGTGAACAGTGAGTTAGCCTGCAGTACTTTATTCTAACCACTGTGCCACCACCTCTCTACTGCTTTGATCTACTTTGAAGAGCTGATAACACAATCACGAAGTTTCTGGCTAGTGAAAAGGGCTTAAGGATATATGACTATACCTAGCGTATATGAATTACACTAGCTTCCAACCAACTTTACTTTGGCCAAAATATTACATCTCCAGCTCTCATAGATCACGATTCCTGATTGAGATGACCTGCCAAGCATAACTAAAGGACTAAATAACATTATATTGTTAGAGTTGCAAGAATCCACTGAAATATATCTCCTTGGAGAATGTCTGTCCACGAATGTATGTCCTCTTTTATTTATATGCCAACTTCTGGTGAGTGCTCTGGTATGATTCAAACATGCAACTCAGCTTGGGGTTTATCAAAATTGAATGTTGTTTATTTTGAAAACAGAGACAGGTACATATACACAGCCTTAAATTGGAACAAAGTGTCATTTGTCAACTAGTATTTCCAGAAACTGAGTATTTTGCATATAGTCACTATTTTCTGTCTAGAATTACTTCCCAGGGAACCAATTCAACCAAATGAGTTGATCCTCAATTTTTTTCTAGTGGAGAACAAATTGATGGAAACAATTGACACATGTACTAACGATCTGTATGCTTTGAAAGGTCTAAAAATTACTTCCTCCTGTGTCCTAAAAAGACAAGGTCCCTGGGCTCAAATAATTACTGTATAAACTTTTTTTAATTTCAATGGATGAAAGTATTGCCTTAATGTCTGACTTCAAAAAAAAAAAAAGGCAGTCATGATTTTACTCCAAGTTGTATGTCTGAATGTCCATAAAGCATGAATCAAGTAAAAATTCCCATGAATTAAGCTTTTGATGTTTTCCTGAACATGGCCATGACTTTTTCCTGGCATCAATTTAGTTAACAGTCTCCAACTTCCTTCTTTCAGGAAGTTATTTAAAAAAAAACATGCAAAGGAAAATGATACACCCTATTAAAATCATTTAGACATGAAATGACAGTGTTAGCACAATATTTGTTTTCCCAGAAATTTCCTGAATAGCAGACTTTAATATACAAGAATACAGTTGTCCTGGTACCTGTATATATGACACACACATATTCTGTGGGGAAATTTTATCTATCTATCTATCTATCTATCTATCTATCTATCTATCTATCTATCTATCTATCTATCTATCTATCATATATCATTTATCTGTATTTTTATCATTATCTCAATCTCTCAATCTCTATCTATCTATCTATCTATCTATCTATCTATCTATCTATCTATCTATTTACCTATCATCTATCATTTATCTGTATATTTATCACTATCTCTATCTATCTATCTATCTATCTATCTCATCTATCATCTATCATTTATCTGTATATCTATCTATCTATCCATCTATCTATATCTATATCATCTATCATCTATCATTTATCTGTATATTTATCACTATCAATCTCTCAATATCTATCTATCTATCTATATCTATCTATTTATCTATCTATCATCTACCTATCATCTATCATTTATCTATATCACTATATCTATCTATCATCTATCATTTATCTGAATATTTATCACTATCTCTATCTATCTGTCTATCTATCTCATCTATCATTTATCTGTATATTTATCACTATCTCAATCTCAATATCTGTCTATCTATCTATCTATCTATCTATCTATCTATCTATCTATCTATCTATCTATCTATCTATCTATCTATCTTCTACCTATCATCTATCATTTATCTGAATATTTATCTATCTGTCTGTCTGTCTGTCTGTCTGTCTATCTATCTTCTACCATCTATAATCTATTTCCCCACAGAGTTAGAATGTATCTTTCCCTGAGAAATAGTAAGTGATTCAACTTCAAACATATCCACTTTTGGAGAACGGATGCTGCTTGTAATGGCAAATTTATGATCACCTTTCAACAAATGATGGATCTGTGAACTATATAAACTCCTCAGGGCAATGCATTTCAGCAAAAGATAAAAAGATCTTCCCAGTCTCTGCAATTTACTGGCGTTATTCCTATTGATGCTCAAATTTATACTTTCGATGCATTTGTTTTGAGCTGAATAAAAATCTGTGCTTTAAAATACTTTGCTCCTGTGCTATCTTAAGCTGACAGAACGGCATCCATATCAAGTTAGTTCTGCATAGATTTGTATCTGTTATAGTAGTGCAGATTCTGTGGGCTTTGTTGGTTATACCACAGAACAATCAAGAAAAAGAAATAAGCAGGCTCTGTGAACGAAGAGCAGAACTTACATAATCAGAACAAGCTCAGCTACTAAATATATGGGTAAGGGAAAGGTGCAGAGATACACATATTGCAAACTGATACAGTGTTGATAATCAGTTGGAGGTTTATTTCTGAATTGCTCTTGTAGGTCAATAAAATAGACATAAAGTCATCTCTATTGTCCTCTGTTAATTTTTTTTGGCAGTGTAGGTTTTAATTTTGATCTGTGTCTATATCATCTAAGTTTCCTTCCTACTGCATCTCTTTTATGGTCATTAAAGAAAAGTGGGATAACAATGATAAAAACGTCAGGCACGTATGCTGTCTACAAGTGCTGTAATTGTGACATATACTGCAGCAGATTCAAATATAGCATGGCTTCACATGGTGTCAATAGAAAGGGTTTGGTGTTAAACTGTTATCCTAGAGCTGTTTTTAGCGCAGAACAATTGAGGTCAATTCATGTATTTTTCCCCTAAACTAAGGATCTTTTGCAAGTAAGTTTATTGAACTTTTAAGTGGGAACTTGTGAAATAACTTTGAGAGATCTCTTTAATACTGAAGTTTCCAACTTCTTTGTTTTTTATATGTATTTTAACAAGGTCTAACTTTTCTAATGACCAATTGCTGAATGGTTGACATGTCCATGAAATGAACAGTTAGAACAGTGGTTCTCAACCTGTGGGTCGGGACCCCATTTGGGGTTGAACGACCATTTCACGGGGGTCGCCAAACAACACAGTCCGCCAATTTTTTTCCCCCTTTTCCTTAGCTGTGCTACTCCCTTTTATTCTATTGGCTTTTGAAAGCCAATAGAATAGACTCTCTTGAATAGAGTCTAATTCTATTGGCTTTCAAAAGCCAATAGGAATTGTCCAGGCTGTCTCTGCTCTGCTGAGCTTGCCAAAAGTCCCATTCTGCAAACGGTGCTGCACCAGTTGAGTAGTCCTCGACTTACGACCGGTTGGGGGTCGCGGCATTAAAAAGGTTGAGAACCACTGAGTTAGAAGAAAACAACACCTCAGACTTTTCCTGTTTACCGGAATGTCTTAATCATACCGAGAATGCCGAATCTTCAAAATTTTACTTGATAAGACAGAAATGGCATTGAAAGTAGATCTATTAACGATAGACTATGAAAAGGACATGGAAAAGATTGTATCACTGGATACAAAGAAACAAAGCAAATACCGTATATGCCGGTGTATTAGGTGACCCAGCGTATAAGACGACCCCCGTCTTTATAGCCAGGCTGCATTCCTAGAACGTCGTCTTATACGCCGGAAACTACCAGTAATTCTGGCGTATAAGACGACTCGGCGTATAAGACGACCCCTGTCTTTGGCGCCGATTTCAGCGCTCGTGGAAGTCGTCTTATACGCCAGCATTTACGGTATATGAAAAATTATCACTTTATCACTTTACAATGCCTTGGTAAGGCCACACTGGGAATACTGCAACCAGTTTTGATTGCCTCAATGTAAAAAAGATGTTGAGACTCTAGAAAGAGTGCAGAGAACAGAAACAAAGATGATTAGGAGACTGGAGGCTAAAACATAAAGAACAGTTGCAGGAATTGGGTATGTCTAGTTTAATGAAGAGAAGGACTAGGGATGACATGATAGCAGTGTTCCAATATCTCAGGGGTTGCCAGAAAGAAGAGGGAGTCAAGCTATTCTCCAAAGCACCTGAAGGCAGGACAAGAAGCAATGGATGGAAATTCATCAAGGAGAGAAGCAACCTAGAACTAAGGAGAAACTTCCTGACAGGTAGAACAATTAACCAGTGGAACAACCTTCCTCCAGGAGTGGTGAATGCTTCAACACTGGAAGTTTTTAAGAAGAGACTGGACAGCCATTTCTCTGAAATGGTATAGGGCAGTGATGGCGAACCTTTTAGAGACTGAGTGCCCAAACTGCAACCCAAAACCCACTTATTCATCGCAAAGTGCCAGGGCTGGATCAGCACTGTGGTGCCCTCTGGGGGGGGGGAGGGCAGGGAGGTGCCTCTGAGTGCCATCTTTGGGACACAAAAACCAATGGGCCACCGTGCTGCAAGGCACAAAAACAGCCACCGTCACACCATGGGGTGCAGATACAGGGCGCCGTACCACGCAAAAATGGGGCAGGGCTAGTGACTATCACACAGGCACTAACCCGCCCCATTTGCATTGTGTGCCTGCTCACGGCCCCGTGTGTGCATGCACACATTAAAATGTTTCCCTCTCCTTTTTCTTCAGTCCACCAATCGACAATGGTGACGACTGCTCTACCAACTCTACTCAAACTTGCTAGTCAGCTGCTTTGCTTCCTTTGTGCTGGGCGGGGCTCCTGCTCCAGGTGACGGTGGCAGCCTGATGGACCTGCTGCTGGCAGTGGTGGCACACGTGCCAACAGAGAGGGCTCCGAGTTCCACCTCTGGTACGCGTGCCATAGGTTCACCACCACTGGTATACGGTTTCCTGCCTGAGCAGAGGGTTGGACTAGAAGACCTCCAAGGTCCCTTCCATCTCTGTTATTCTATTCTATTCTATTCTATTCTATTCTATTCTATTCTATTCTATTCTATTCTATTCTATTCTATTCTATTCTATTCTTTCTGCTCTTATTCTATTCTGTTCTATTCTATTCTATTCTCCAACGTCTATTTCATTCCATTCCACTCCACTCCACTCCACTCCACTCCACTCCACTCTATTCTATTCTATTCTATTCTATTCTATTCTATTCTATTCTATTCTATTCTATTCTTTCTGCTCTTATTCTATTCTATTCTATTCTATTCTATTCTATTCTATTCTATTCTATTCTATTCTATTCTATTCTATTCTATTCTATTCTATTCTTATTCTAAATTAATGAATAAAACATTGAATAAGATATAAAGCTTGGCCTTTCTTTCTTAGCAGAAAAAAAACGGATGTCAACTCATTGGACATATCTGTGCTGCAGCTACAGTATATTGTCAATACTGCTTTTCAATTCTCTTTATCCTGTTTCAAAAAGAATTTCATAGAGTTGAAAAGGATACAACAAACATCTTCGAAATGGATTCTTAGGGCACTGCCACGTCACAATTGCTCCCATTCTCCAATCCAATCAAAAACTATTTGAAGGCAAACTGTAACCTTCTCATGGGACAAGCTCAAAATACTGAGAACAAGGAACATAAAAGCACCATTCCTAAACTTCTATACTTTCTAGCGTACCGAAGATCACCTTCCCTGTTTCACATATCTCAGCTCCCAAATACAGAGACCATAGAGCAGTGGTTCTCAACGTTTGTGTGACGGCGACCCCGTCACACAAACGTGCCGCGCATGCGCGGCGCTGCCCCCATGCGTGCCGCGCATGCGCAGCGCCACCCCCATGCGCAGCACGCATGCGCGGCGCCACCCCCTGAGGGGGAAAAATGGCGGATCACCTTGTTTGGTGACCCCTGAGAAATGGTCGATCGACCCTAAATGGGGTCACGACCCATAGGTTGAGAACCGCTGCCATAGAGGAATCAAAGAGGTTTGAAGCTGGTTTCAAACTGGGGTAGCGTTCTTATACGGAAATGCCCTGACATATTTTTTTTTATAAGTGTTTGTAAGCACTCTATATTTTTCAGGACAGTTTTCCTATAAGGGAAAAGCTTAACATTTGCTTGTACAGCAACCAGTGTTTTGCAGAGCAGATCGCAAGGGTGTTATCCTGCTGACCCAGTGATTAGAATGCGGGATTGCAGGCAAACTCTGCCCACCGCCTAGTGTTCGATCCTGATCGGTTCAAGGTTGACTTTTCTATCCTTCCAAGGTTGGTAAAATGAAGAGCCAGACTGTTGGGGGCAACATGCTGATGTTGTAAGCCCTCCAGTGAGTGCTGTAAAGGACTATGGGGTGGTATAAAGGCAAGTGCTATTGCTATTGTTATTGCTATATGAGACAAGTTACATCTTCATTGATCTTTAGGACGGACGGTATCAGCAGTGAAGTGGTTATATACTGGAAATAGATCGATACATAGATTGACAGATTAATGGACAACTCCCTGCAAAAAAAAGACCTCATTTTAACTTCTGCAACATGGAGAAGATTCAATCTTTACATCTCGCTCCAGCATTTGTCATGAGCGGGAGACAGCTTTTGAAAACAGAGTACTCCATAGCTCAGCAGCAATCTTGGTAGACAGAACTAATTAGCAGCATACACACCCCCACACAGACACTTTGCTGCCATCATATATTTATCATAGCTGTACCTGCCTTTCTCTATACATCATTGTCTTCCCACTTTGTTTTCTGCTCCATTTGCAGTGCAAAAGAGAAAAAAAAATGGCCATAGCTTTTTTTAAAAAATTAACGAGTAAGTAGGTCAGATTAAAAGGAAAAGTTAGTTTTAGTTTATGAAAACTAGAACTTGGGACACCCAATGAGGTTGATCGACAGTAATTTCAGAACTGATGAAACCACTTCTCATGATGCATGAGAAGAACCACTAGCTCCATGGTGAAGAAATATAGATAGATGATTAGATAGAAAGATGGTAGGTAGGTAGGTAGATAGATAGATAGATGATAGACACACGTATAAGAGAAATATAAAGATACATAGATAGATATAGATAAGATGGAAAGAGTGATAGATGATAGATAGATAGATAGATAGATAGATAGATAGATAGATGACAGAAAGATAGAGATAGATAAGATAGATGATAGACAGACATAGATAAGGTAGAAAGATAGATGATCAATAGATAAGATAGAGCTAGATAAGATAGATAAATAGATGATAGAGCTAGATACAATAGATAGATGATAGATAGATAGATAGATAGATAGATAGATAGATAGATAGATAGATAGATAGATAGATATAGATAGATAGATAGAGGCAGACAGACAATGAAAGCAACAGTAGGGTGTTCCCAGAAGTTCTGTCTTAACTTAAAAGTTGAAAAGCTCTTCATATTTTATGAACGTGTCACACACTTTCTTCATCTGCAATACAAGAGGCAGATTTTTAAAATGACTTTTTTTAAATCTTCACAAGTAAAATTTTCTCTTCTGATGATTCCACCCCAACCTTCAGGATCAAATGACCTTTGATTTTGGGTCTGCAAAAAATAGATAAAGAGAGAGCTGTGATCAATTCTTAATTATTTCTATGGATAGAGTGCATTAACTTTATAATTCTGCAGCCACTTCTGAAATGATGCAATATTGCTCTTTTTGCCTTCAGTGGGTGTGTGAGTTGTTACCCCTACAGGCACCAGGCACAAAGTATCCACCAGGACCATCAAGTTGCAGTTCAGAAGATTTATTGCTCAAGCCTATACACAAGAATCTAATCAACTAAAGTTCAGTACTAAACTGGCGCCAGGTCAATGGAATTTTAAGAGCGGTTGGTCCTGCACCATTTGTGCCAATGTAATAACTCTAAATTGATGACGCTTGGAATACTGCATCCAATTTTGGTCACCATGATGTAAAAATGATATTGAGATTCTAGAAAGAGTGCAGAGAAGAGCAACAAAGATGATTAGGGGACTGGAGGCTAAAACATAGGAGGAACGGTTGCTGGAATTGAGTATGTCCAGTTTAATGAAGAGAAGGAAGAGGAGTGGCCCCTTGATAGCAGTGTTCCAATATCTCAGGGTTTGCCAAAAAGAATCGGGTGGAAACTAATCAAGGAGAGAAGCAACCTAGAACTAAGGAGAAATTTCCTGACAGAACAATTAACCCGTGGAACAACCTGCCTCCAGAAGCTGTGAATGCTCCAACACTGAAAGTTTTTAAGAAGAGACTAGACAGCCATTTGAGCAGGGGATTGGACTAGAAGACCTTCAAGGTCCCTTTCAACATTATTATTATTATTATTATTATTATTATTATTATTACTACTACTACTACTACTACTACTACTACTACTACTACTACTACATACTTAACTCCACCTCCCCAGTTTTGATTGTTCTTCTCTTACATCTGATTGCTCTTCTCCTACATCTGGAGAATTGTCCCTCTTCCAAGTTTCTGCATTTCCAACTTAATGATCTATTTGATTACTTTGAAAAATTAGCTAGCACCCAAGCTGTGGAAGGCATTGGAGAGTGGTGTAACTATGGAAAAATATTTTAGCATAAGCACCTGATCTTCGAAACCTGTTGGAAGTTTTGAGTAGCTAAGGTTTTATCTGGAAAAGACATCCCTGGATAAGATGATTGTGGTTTCCTGTAACTGAGTAATTCTGAAAATAATCAGAACGGTTCTGATCAATATCAGGCAGGTTTTTCACGGGAAGCAAAAGGGTGGAAGCAGAAAGAGACAGAAAATGTACACTGGGCCTTCAGCAAAGTTTTACCTGGTAAAACGATGGATATGGGCCAACAAAGGATTAAGTCAATGGGAAATGTTCAGAGGTAGCAGGTAATAGAGAGCTGTGGTGGTCGTAGAAGAGACTATGGAAGGCTAATTCTTCCAACTGTCATCAGTTTGATCCTGACCGGCTCAAGGTTGAGTTAGCCTTCCATCCTTCCTAGGTCAGTAAAATGACGATTCAGATTGTTGAGGGCAACAGGCTGACTCTGTAAACCACTTAGAGAGGACTATAAAGTGTTATATAAAGTCTAAGTGCTAATGCTATTGCCAAAAGGTAAAGGTTTGAGATGGTGTAGGTTCTCCTGCTTCAGCGGGGGGCTGGACTAGAAGACCTCCAAGGTCCCTTCCAGCTCTATTCTATTCAATGACAATTTCCTAATCAGTTGTGTCCGACTTTAAGGCACAGTCCTCATCTTTGTTTCTTGGCCGCAGGAAGCCAGCATTGTCCGAAGACAAATTCCATGGCCATGTAGCCAGCATGTCTATATGCCAGAGACACACGGAATGCTGTTATCTTCCCACCAAAGTGGTACCTATTAATCTACTCACATTTGCATGCTTTCAAACTGCTAGGTGAGCGGGAATACTGATTTAGAAATGGATGTAGGATTGGATGGGGACATCAGAACAAGTGACTCTTTTCAGTGCTGTTGTAAATTTGGACAGTCACTAAATGAACTATTGTAAGTCAGGGACTTACAATATTGTAAGCCAGTACATGGCACCATTTTTGGAAATTCTCCAAAATGTTTTAACATTCCAGAGGTTTGCCAAATAGGAGCAGATGTTCCAGTTGTTGCCCAGTGGAAGCACAGAAACTGCATATTGTCTTATCTCTTCTATAACGAAAATCTGAAAGTTATTTAGCTCTATAACGAAAATCTGAAAGTTATTTAGCAGACGTATTTTTAAGCCATTTGGGTTGTGGCTTTTTGTCTTGCTGGTTTAGCAGGTTTTCAGCTATAATATTGAAATTATTTCACTATTATTTACGTTTTTTTTAAATGATGCTTTTCAGATCATCTTTACTGCATTATGAACATTTTATGTAATCATTGTTACTGTTTTGGTAATCTACCTCAGTGGTTCTTAACCTGGGCGATATTGCCCCCCAGGGGGCGATTTCATTTTTCAGGGGGGCGAAGGAACAAAAAGAAGGCGATATGGGGGCGATGGAGCGAGAAGTTTTGGGGACACTTTTGAGACTTTTTCGTACAGTGAACAGCTGCATATCTGTCATACAAAAACATCAGATCACTCGCTATTAGTGGATTGAATTGTGTTTTCAAATGTTCCTCCAGCTAGCTTCAGTAAAGAATGCCGTACATATGTGAATACACATCGCTTATCTTCATGCGCGTTGCGCAGCAGCCTCTACCCTTTTTATATTTCTTTTTGCATCTTAAATTTCACTTGTAATTCAATCATTAAATGTTACTCTTTTTCTTTTCAGGCATTTCACTTTCTTGCCATTGAATTTTGTTTTCAGTGGTCATTACATTTAAGTGTCTTGAATAAATAAGATAATCATGAAATACATGTATCACGAAGTTTGGGAATATTGTGATGGGTGGCACCAAAATTTTTCAAACAGTTGAGATATGGGAAAAAGACTGGAAATAAATTATTTGCATCAATATGTCCTGATGACAATTTGAAAGAAAACAAAAAAAGGGTTTGCATAAATCGAAGAATTATTTCCTATGTTGTGATTGAGAGGTGATGTTGGGGGAAGGGGGGGCGATGAAAACTTCCTCATTGGCTCAAGGGGGCGATTCGTTCAAAAAGGTTAAGAACCACTGAACTACCTCATGGGCTTCTGGAGGAAAGAATTAAAGTATATGTTTTAAATAAATAAAATATGGTTGTTTTTTTTTATTACTAGCATGAGAGGTATTTAGGTCCCTATATCGCATTGACTAGATTAATACATGCTACCTAAAATTAACCGCTCATATTAGTAATACTTTCAATGCTGGAACAATTTTCACTGTCAGGATAAATACTACTTGGCTAGTTGAAAATTAAGAGACTTTAATACTGTGAGAAGTTAAGTGCAGAGATACACTGTTCCATTAGGGGAAATCAATTTCTTGCTGCTTAAGGTAGAAAAAAAAAAAAATACACACAGAAGCCAGAGCATATTTTTTTTCCCCTAGTGAAAATTAATGATCCCTGTAACTTGAAAAGTAAAAGAGAGTTGCTAAAGTACTCAAATCACATTCATCAAATGTTTTCCCCTCCCCAGTGTTTTCCGATCAGTTTACTGAGTTTCAAAAGAATGATGAAATATGAAATCGAGGAGGTGTAAAAGAGGGGAAATTAGGCTGACAAAGAGAAATACATAAAATAAATATATAGGAAGAAGGATCTCTGGCTCACTCTCAGGCCACATACATAATGATGGAAAACAAACAAACAAACAAACAAACAATCAAACAAAGGAGAGGAGAGGAAATGAAGAAAGAGAAAGAAAGAAAAAAGGAGAAGGAAGGAGAAAGAAAAAAGGAAAAGAAAGAGGAGAGGAAAGGAAAGGAAAGGAAAAAGAGAAAGAGAAAAGGATGGAAAAGGAAGGAGAAAGAAGAAAGAGAAAGAAAGAAAGAAAAAGGAGAGGAGAGGAGAGGAAAGGAAAAAAGAGAAAAAGAAAGAAGGGTGAAAAAGGAAATAAGAAAGAAAAAGAAAGAAAGGGGAGGAAAGGAAAGGAAAAAAGAGAAAGAGAAAAGGATAAAAAAGGAGAAAGAAAGAAAAAGAAAGAAAGAAAGAAGAGAAAAGGAAAGGAAAGGAAAAAAATAAAGAAAGCAGGATAAAAGGAGAAAGGAGAAAGAAAGAAAGAAAGAAAGAAAGAAAGAAAGAAAAGGAAAGAAGAAAGAAAGAAAGATAAAAAGGAAGAAGAAAGAAAGAAAGAAAGAAAGAAAGAAAGAAAGAAAGAAAGAAAGAAAGAAAGAAAGAAAGAAAAGTATACCTGGAGGATGTCTGCATGCCAGTACATATCTTAAGAGCACTTTTTTAGTGCTGCTGATAATCAGTTAACAAATGGAATCAATCTCTGGCAAGTCCAGTGTGAAAATGAAGAGAATAATTGCCACCAGGACGGTGGAAGAGAACCAGCCCCTGGGGTTTGGGCAGTTAATACCGTGCCAGTGAGTATAATTGGACAGCAGGAGATCCTTGAGACGGAAGATTAATGAGCTTCATTGGCAGATTTCACCAGAACCTCTCAGAAGGTGAAGAGCTATCAACTGACATCAGGAAAAAAAAAAGTATAAAGGGAAGCAAAGGCCAGGAAAATTGTAATCCTCTGGAGAACAGACCCAATATTGGATGCCTCAGGCTTTTATTTACCTTTATATTGCTGTCGTAGGAAAGGAAAAGAGTTTGGTTTTCAAACCGAAACCCCAACGATAAAGCAATCCTTTGGTCTTTAAGGGAACGCTGAATTCCGATTCAGACGCAGAATATATTTGCTTCTCTGTCTAGTGCAAAGTAGGAGTCCTCTAGACGTTTCCGCCAAGAATGTCAATGAACACGGCCTGCGGGGAGCTTCTGCTTGAAACATCTGGAGAACAATGCCTTCTCCTCTCCTGTCCTTTAATTATGAATAACGTCCGTGAACTTTGAAAGTTTTGGAAAGGAAGATAATGAGCTCAGAAAAATCCCATTCAGACAAGATGAAAATCGTATAGCTTGTCTTTTCCTTTTTGATAAAAGTGCAGTTTTCCCAAATCTTAGACCAGTGATGGCAAACCTTTTAGAGACCGAGTGCTGAAAAACCGCCCCACCCACAGGGCCACCCACCACCTCCATGGCCCGCTGCAGATCACCCCGGCGGCCCTGCAACGCCATGGCAGCAACACTCTCTGCCCATGCCCCGCAGCATCATCTGCGCGCGACGGGGCATGAGGGCAGAATTCCCCAGCTGCCATGTCCTTGGCTGTGCTCCTTCACGTGATCTGCACCTGGGGGCGACTCTCCTCCAGGGGGGCTGCTGGTGAGGAGGGGGCAATGGTGCATGTGCCCACAGAGAGGGCTCTGAGTGCCACCTCTGGCCGGCGTGCCATAGGTTCGCCACCACTGTTTTAGACGATACAGCTCCGGGGTGACATGGTGGTTAGAATGCAGCATTGCAAGCTAACTCTGCTGAATGCCAGCAGTTCGATTCTCACTGGCTCAAGATTGACTCAGCTTCCCTGCTTCCGAGGTGGGTAAAATGAGGACCCAAATACCGTATATTCCGGCGTATAAGGTGACTGGGCGTATAAGACGACCCCCAACTTTTGAGAAGATTTTCAGGGTTTAGAAAGTCATCTTATACGCCAGAAAATACAGTACAATATTGCATTTCTGTTTATAGATGAGCACAATAGGAACTCCTTTGCTGCTAGAAAGCTTTGTCCTGTTAGTGCTTATTTCTGTAAAAAAAAAAATAGGGCTGGCCACTAGGGGGCAGATTGGTTTTAAATTCAGATAACAGCTACCCATATATTCCTGCATATAAGACGACCCCTGACTTTTGAGAAGATTTTCAGGCTTTAGAAAGTCATCTTATACACCGGAAAATACGGTAGTTGGGGGCAAGAGACTGATTTGGCAAACCACTTAGAGAGGACTGTAAAGCACTGTGAAGCGGTATGTAAGTCTAAGGCTATTGCTATATTGAGAAAGCTTTTTTTTTTTTTTTGCCTAGTGAAAATTAACGATCCCTATTTTCCAGCAAGCTTGAAAAATAAAAGAGAGCTGCTAAAGTATTCAGATCAGTACTCAAATCAAATTGAGATAGATCACAAGGCAGAACTTTCTAGGGAAATGTCTCAAAAGGTGACAGAACTGATCTGTCCTAACTAAGTCCTAACTAAGCAGAGCTCTGCCTGGTTAATACTCAGAAAGGAATTCATCAAGGAATTCTAGAGTTCCAGGCTGGACTGGAAACTAAATTAAAAATAAGAATGCATCCTAAAGTAAACTAACACTAAAGCACTTCTACATCTCTGCCAGCAAAAATGGCCCAGATAGGTTCATGAACGCCTTTACAGATCAAATCTGGATAAAGCTGGTTTTTATTTTTAACCTGCAAACAAATATCCTTCTTAAACCCATGAAGCCTAGTGACTTTATACATCAAATGACAGTGTTTGGAAAGTCATCTCATATCTATCCCCCAAAATTGGAGAAGTAACAAGAGATAGTGGGAGTTTCCTCCCACTGATTTAAATATTTTTGTGTTTTCAGACTAAGAATAATCTTTTTCTTTGCTTTTGAGGATAAATAAATAGATCGATTGACCACCACCATATTGGATTAAGTTTGAACAAAGATGTCGTGGGATATCAACTGGTCTGGTATTTTAGCTTTCTGGCATTTACTCAGTTCTTTTGTTGTTGTTGTTAATTGCGAAGTCGTGTCCGATCCATCGCGACCCCATGGACAACGTTCCTCCAGGTCTTCCTGTCCTCTACCATCTTCTGGAGTCCAATTAAGTTCACACCTACTGCTTCAGTGACTCCATCCAGCCACCTCCTTCTCTGTCGTCCCCTTCTTCTATTGCCCTCCATCTTTCCCAGCATCAGGCCCTTCTCGGGTGAGTCTTTCCTTCTCATTAGGTGGCCAAAGTATTTGAGTTTCAACTTCAGGATCTGGCCTTCTAAAGAGCAGTCGGGGTTGATCTCTTCTAGGACTGACCGGTTTGAACGTCTTGCACTCCAACTATTTGAGGAATAGTTCTGGCCAAACATTCTGTTTCCTAATGACCACATCACATCTCAGCAGATCTTATTTTTTCCCATGGAACCCTGGTCCCAGGGTTATGGCTTTCTACAACATATTTAGTGACTGACAGCTTCACCTAGCCGTTACTGAGGCTGATTATTGAGAAAATAGGAGATGACCAAGTAAAAGTGGAATTTTTGCCTAACCTAAGTTGTCCATATTCTATTCTTTATAAGCTGCAGACAATGCAATATGCTGGGCATAATTTTCTTATCCTTCATCTTTGGCCTATTCCGCCATTTTTATCATGATAATTTTGATGTATGTTTTCAAAAGGTTGAGTGAATTTTTGAGGTGTTTTGCGGTGCAGAAATGTTTCCAATCTCAGATGTATATGTTTCTTTGCCTTTTCTTAGAAATATTGAAAGAACTGGCAGGAGATGTAGCTTCCAAAGGTCTTTCTTGTCTTTCTCCACTGGTCAATTCATGCCAATTCAAGGCTTTGGTATCTCAGCTGTTCCTCCTCCTCCTCCTCCTCCTCCTCCTCCTCCTCCTCCTCCTCCTCCGCCTCCTCCTCCTCTTCTTCTTCTTCTTCTTCTTCTTCTTCTTCTTCTTCTTCTTCTTCTTCTTCTTCTTCTTCTTCTTCTTCTTCTTCTTCTTCTGCTTCTTCTTCTTCTTCTTCTTCTTCTTCTTCTTCTCCTCCTCCTCCTCCTCCTCCTCCTCCTCCTCCTCCTCCTCCTCCTTCTTCTTCTTCTTCTTCTTCTTCTTCTTCCTCTTTCTCTTCCTCCTCCTCTCAAAATGTCCTCCAAATGTGTCTTGCTGCTTTGCCTTTAATTGCTATCAGTGCTTCTGCTGTCCTTTTTCTTGAGTTTTAAATTCAGCAGGAGTGCTTGTCAGAAGATGTGCTCCTGAATAGCAGAGTGGGAAAAAAAAAATATTGAGAAATTAAGTTGCAGAACAACCCATTAAACAAAGCGCTCATAATACGGTGGTCTTGAATGCAAAATATGGGCTTAGTCCAGCTACCAGGGAATGCTAACAATCGTTCGTGATATTTGAAGTTGCATTTGATAGGATGGAGAAAGCAACATATTGAAACATCACAAAAAGTAAGAAGCCTAAGAGAGGGAGGGGAAAAGAGGAAATTTCCCTTATCTCTACAACACAGAGATTTCTTTAATTAACCAGCTGAGAAACAGACACATGGGCAGCCTGTAAAGACCCTTTTTTCATGCCCATCTATTGACATTAAGTTTAGTAGTCAAAACAGTTCTGATGGACAAAGAGGTGATGCTTTCCCTGACAAATCTGGAGAAAACTGTGAGCAGGCAGAATTATTGCTGGTGCGATGCCAAGCCAGGCCATTGGATTCTGCTGGAGCATTACTTGTAAAATAAAAGACAGGTGATTCACTTTTACCTTTGGCAACCTCAAATCAGTGCCATTCCACACCCAGAAAAAAACCACCAATTTCTTGTTTCTTTTGAAAGGGATTTATTACAGACTAACAGAGTTGAAAGGGAACTTGGGGGTCTTCTTGCCTAACCCCCTGCTTAAGCAGGAGACCCTATACCACAAATGGCTGTCCAGTCTCTTCTTAAAAACCTCCTGTGATGGAGCACTCACAACTATTGAAGGCAAGTCCTTCCACTGATTAATTGTTCTAACTGCCAGGAAATTACTCTTTAGTTCTAGGTTGCGTCTCTCCTTGATTAGTTTCCATCCATTGCTTCTTGTTCTGCCTCCAGGTGCTTTGGAGAATAGCTTGACTCCCTCTTCTTTGTAGCGACCCCTTAAATAATGGAATGCTGCTATCATCTCATCCCTAATCCTTCTCTTCATTAAACTAGATATACCCAGTTCCTGCAACCATTCTTTATATGTTTTGGCCTCCAGTCCCCTAATCACCTTTGTTGCTTTTCCATGCGCTCTTTCCAGAGTCTCAACATCTTTGTTTTTATATTGTGGAGACCAAAACTGGACGCAATATTCCAAGTGTGGTTTATACCATTATAAATACCATTATAAAGTGATATTAACGTGATCTTGATTCTATCCCTCTGTTAATGCAGCCTAGAACTGTGTTGGCTTTTTGGGCAGCTGCGGCACATTCAAATTTAAGCAACTTTCCACTAGGACGCCAAGATCCTTCTCACAGTTGCGACAATTGAGCCAGGCACCACCCACAGGATACCTGAGCTTCCAATTTAATGAGAAAGGGGAAGAAAACCAGAGACAACATGGCAGTATTAGAAATACAAATTGCAGACAGTTAACGGAATAAGAGGCAGCCCTCATATTTCTATCCATAATATGACTCAATTCCCTAAGCTACTCCAAAGTCATTCTGAAAGTGCTGATTTACGTTTCCTTGTCTCATATTGAAATGGCTTCTTTTGCTAAGAACTGTCGATATTTTAAGCCTGAGTTAGAATCTTTGTGTTATTCATGGAGGGAAAAAAAAAGATGAATCTGAATTTTTATGTGCCTTGTGAAGTGTGGGTAACTTAACTATGCATATTATCCCAGTCTCTCCCCCTCCACCAAGCCTCCTCTTGAGAATTCCTTTCTCAGAACAGCTTGAGTAATAATTTCCCTTTTCGGATGGAATTATTGCTGCGTTTGATTTGCACTAAGGTTAAAGGATATTTGCCTTTAAAAATGGAGAGAAAATTCACAGAGCAGAAAAACGGAAGGCCCAAGAGGTCATTGCATTGATATTTAAGAGATTTGAGTAAACATTCTCGGTTCCAAGGAAAACCAAATTTGGCTCCAGGAAAACGTTGAAATAAATGTACCTAACCATCAAATCATGCAAAAGTCTCATAAGACAACAGCTTCTTCAATGTATGCTTCTTTAAGCATATGCTCCGTAAAATTACTGCCATTTCCCAAAATTCAGAATAGGAAAAGTAAGATGTGGTAAATGGTGACTATTATGTGGGGGTCCTTGGATGTTTCCTTACAGACGTCTCACTACCAAACTAGGTAACCTTATCAGTGATAGGAGGGAGTGGGGTTTGCTCTCTGTTTAGAGATTTGTCCTGTCAAAGTTAGTGAGAGTGGTCTTAGTAGTTACTTGATTAGGCTGTTGTTCATTGTAGTTCACCAACTCAAAGAAACTAACAATATATTCTCTCTCTCTCTCTCTCTCTCTCTCTCTGTGTGTGTGTGTGTGTGTGTGTGTCTTTCTCTCTCTCTCTCTGCCTCTCTTTGTCTCTCCGCCTCTCTCTGTTTCTCTCTCTCTCTCTGCCTCTCTCTCTGTCTGTCTGTCTCTCTCTCTCTCTGCCTCTCTCTCTGTCTTTCTCTCTGCCTCTCTCTGTTTCTCTCTCTCTCTCTCGCTGCCTCTCTGTCTCTGTCTCTTTCTCCCTCTCTCTTCTCTCTCTCTCTCTCTCTCACTCACTCTCTGCATCTCTGTCTCTCTCTATCTCTGTCTCTCTCTGCGTCCGTCCGTCTGTCTGTCTGTCTGTCTCTCTCTCTCTCTGTCTCTGTCTCTCTCTCTCTTTCTCTCTCTTTCTCTCCCCCATATGGGACTTTCATGATAACATCGGTAGATTCAATCTCTTATAAATGAGCACAAAATCAACCCTTTGCACTGTAATACTCAGGTTTTACACCTCCTTTTTGCCAAGGGCTAAGGAAATCAGGAAATCCAGGCAGTTCAACTGAATATGAAGCTTTATTGTAAGTGTAAGCTCTCTTTAAGAATCTGAACTATTAACAGTAAAAGCGTATTGGTGGTAGATAAGAGTCAATGGAATTCAAGGTGAGCTGACTTAGGTCTCTTGTGAGCATGAAGGGATTGGAGACTGGTGACACATTTGACCCTCCCCTCCCTTGAGTTCAGCCTGGTCCTCTCCTGAACTTTTGAGTGGCTTTCTGAGAAGAAATAGCAGCACTCGTGGTAAGATGGAAGTTGAAGAAGGGGAAGTTGGTCTGCAGAAAGCTTGTTAAATTGGTCTGTAGCAAGCTTGTTTGATGGGAACACGCTTTCTACAGTCTTAGCGTAACACTAGACAGATGGCAGTTAAGCTCTCCTTGATGCCACCCTAGCATCTTAGTTAACTGCTGGATGTTACTCAAAGACCTAACAAAAAAGTTTATTACTCTGCTCTTGTTGGCAGTAAACATATTGATCTACAGTAATCCTCAAAGTTAGCAGCGGCCAACTCGAAGAAAAAATTCAACACCGAGACCGAGAGGCATTGTAAAAATATGAAATTACTTAACAGTTTGAGGCACATTTTTTTTTTTAACCCTGAAATCTGTAGAGCCATTAATTGGGATCCAAGTTCAGCAAAAAAATAAATAAATAAGGATCCTATTGGATTAAGGGGAAAAAAAGTTGTTGGATAGCTAATTTGACAGCAGGCTGTCTGAACGGGAGAAGAGATAATCTCTCTTTCTTCTGTGGATTATATGATAACTCAGAAGCTTTTAACCTTGCCCACAATGACACACTGAACTGTGCTAAAACATTGCTTACAGTTAAGCAATGTGAGTTCTTTATTGTTGTGCCAAGCCAAGCTAATATTTAAGAGAGAGAGAGAGAGAGAGAGAGAGAGAGAGAGAGAGAGAGAGAGAGAGAGAAACACCAAACTTGTGGCAATGTGGCATTTCCTTCCTGGGGGGGGGGGTATGAAAAATAGCCACATTTGCAGGAATTTGTTAGCAAGGTCACAACCCAACAAGCTAGCCTGTTCTCATGCAGAGAGGCTTACCAGAGCAATGCAGGGGAATAACTAACATATCATTAGCCTAAGCCTACATTTATATCAATCATGGCAGACAAATCTGATCTCTTTGTCTTTTGGTATTCATGCTGTAAAATGCTGCTTAGCATCAACAGGAGGGAAGAGTATTAACAAAAGGCTGGGTGGGGGGGTTTTCTCCACCTTTGCAATTAGGGGGAGCATCGTTGGAAGACAATTGGACTTTGTCCTCTGTTTACCCGAAACGCTGTAACGGGAGACTGAAATTGCTGGGAAGCTGAATAAACTTGTTTTCTTATTTTGGAAATGGAGATGATATAAATGAAAGAAATTTAATGCTGCAGCACGGCTGGGCTAGAGGAGAATAGAGGAACATGCAATGGCCTGACCTTTTCAGCATGTAAGGCCTTTGAGTGTGTGGCGTCTTAGCTATGCCCTATTCTTAGCCAGTTTGATTTGGAGGGAATGTAATGTGAAAACGAAAGCATGAAGTTACTGGGATCCTATTTGTTTTAGGCCTCTGCCACTGTGTGCAAAAAAAAAAAAAAAAAAAGGTTCAATCAATCAATGTCAACTTGCAGGAAAAAAAGATCTCGCAAAGTTGGAATTGGTTGATTGAACTTTTTAGTCCCACCCAGTCTGCCATTACCACTGCAGCTACGCCCACCCAATGGGCCATGTCCACCCAATGGGCCACGCCCACCCAGCACCCGACGATACATAAGTGGGTTTTGGGTTGACGTTTGGTCACTCAGTCTCTAAAAGATTCACCATCACTGGTTTAGGATATTGTTTGCTAACAACATTCCAAAGCTGGTAGGCCTGGAATCGCACAGATAATTCTTATGCCCCTTTTTACACAATATTATCGCCGTCCCCCAGTCTTTTGAAATGTAGCCAGTCTGATCTATGAAGATAAATAAGATTGCCAGCAGAGATGGCCACCATCTGGGATTATTTTTAATTATTTCAGGCAAAATACAATCAACACCTGGAGCCTTGTCCACCTTAAGGGATTCAATCAATCGGGTTACCTTTTGCACAGAGACAGGGAGACAATTTTGAACTTGGACCAGCTCCATCTCATTTATGTTACTAGCAGGGTCCATGGACAATCCTCAAAAATACAGTAGTTCCTCCCAGGAACTTGATTTGGAGGTAGGGTGGGTAGCTGTTTTCCTAGCCCTCAGGATAGTTTGCCAGAAGACTCCCTTTTCTAGACTGTTTGAATTAGTTTCTGCCATGACATCAAGTCCAGCAACAGATGTTATTCTGAGCTCCGACCCTTCCTGTTTCAGGTTGCTTTATATTTTAATTACCTTTGCTTCTTTTTAGCTAATTTGCAGTTAAAGGAAGTATACTATGTTGCAGTAGATTGATTAGATTGATTTATTAGAACTTTTGTAAAAAAAAAAATAATCATCACTACTTTGGTTAAGTGAAACGTGGAAATATAGAGCACGGGTCAAAGATTTTGAGTGGATTTACACCTCCTTGGGAAAAGAGAGAAACATGGTTTCAGCCCGGACTGTCTTCCTTTATCCCAGTCTGCCAAACAACCCAAGACAGAAGAATGCTTTAGACAAAAGGGATGTGTAAGTAAAACAATTTCCTTTCCAACTTTTAACAAATTTGCAGCCCTTGAATCACTTGAGTGGGACCTTCAAACAGAACTGGAAAAACAACAGCTGCTAGATCATTTGCTATCTGTCAGGGAAGAGCTTAAATGAAAATCTGGAGTTTCTTCCAGCCTCTTACTGTGAGTCTCCGGTACAACTTGCATGTTCACCTGCTAACCTCAAGGGAAATGAAAATAAGTTTAAAAATAAGATGCAAAATCAGAATACGGAGAGCCCCCCCCATGGGAAAAATTCAGCCGAGTTTATGGCAAAGCTCTGCCTTCTTATAGCACAAACTGTTGCTTCGTTATTTGAGCATCTGCCAGGTATAAATTATAACCTGGGATTTTTGAACAACAACAAAAAAAAAGACTTTGAGGCTTCTTTCCTGAAAAAAAAAAAAAAAATAGGAAGCTGGACCTACCACTTGCATTAAGGCTAAGTCAGATATTTTGGATTTGGGCTTGATAAAGGGCAGGTCATTTCAATTTATAGGGACAAAACTGGACAAATAATAATAATAATAATAATAATAATAATAATAATAATAATAATAATAATAATAATAATTGTTATTATTGTTATTATTGTTATTATTGTTATTATTGTTATTATTATTATCAATCATCACACAGTCAGCCAGATGTTCAGACTGGATTTGGCATTTTGTCTACCTATCGAGTCCTTAGCCAGGACCTGGGATAGGCAGATGTGGATGTTTGATGGTATTACAGGTATCGTCGCAGGATGGAAGCAGTTCCTAATAAGGCTGCCTTTTGCAATTGACTAATAGCAAATTTGTCAATGCCAATGGTGTTCAAGTGGTGCTCCAGTTGTTTTGGGATTGCACCCAAGGAGCCTATGACTATTGGTACTACCCTTGCTTGCTTTTGCCACAGTCTTTCTATTTCTATTTGTAGGTCTTTGTATTTTGTTATCTTCTCCAGTTCTTTCTCGTCTATTCTGCTGTCTCCAGGCACTGCCACGTCCACTATCCAGACTTTTTTGTCTTTCTTATCGACAATTGTTAAGTCTGGGGTGTTATGTTGCAGGTGCTTGTCTGTTTGAATTCTGAAGTCCCAGAGCAGTTTAATTTTATCATTTTCTATGACTTTCTCTATTTTATGATCCCACCAGTTTTTGCTTACAGGCAAATGATATTTTTTGCAGATCTTCCAATGCACCATTGTTGCTACTTTGTCATGCCGCTGCTTGTAATCAGTTTGTGCAATCTTCTTGCAACAGCTTACCAAGTGGTCCACTGTTTCTTCAGCTTCTTTGCATAGGCGGCACTTACTGTCTGTTGCTGTCTTCTCAATTTTGACTTTGTATGCATTTGTCCTTAAGGCTTGGTCTTGTGCAGCCAGAATTAGTCCCTCGGTCTCTTTCTTCAATTTTCCTGCTCTTAGCCATTGCCAGGTTTTATTATTATCTGCTTTCCCAGCTATTTTTTTCATGTATTGGCCATGTAGTGCTTTGTCTTCCCATGCCTCTATTCTGTTCTTCATTTGGTCTTTCTTGTAGGCCAGTTTGGTCTCTTCAGTAGTTAGTAAGCCTTCCTGATATACTAATTTCAGTGCATCTTCATCATTGTTCTTCAGATATTCTTCCAAAGCCATTTTTTCTTCTTCAACCATCTGATGTACTTGTAGCATTCCACGCCCACCTATTTGCCTTGGTAGATAAAGTCTATCAATGTCACTGCGTGGATGAAGGGCATGATTCATTGTCATTATTTTTCTGGTCTGCCTATCCATTGCTTTTAGTTCTGCTTGAGTCCAGTCCACTATTCCAGCTGTGTACCTAATGACTGGGATTGCCCAGGTGTTGATTGCCTTTATGGTATTTCCTCCATTGAGTTTGGATTTTAAGATCTTCTTCACTCTCTTGATGTATTCACCTCTAATCTTTTTCTTGACTTCAGTGTGCTTGATGTTGTCAGCTTGAAGGATACCCAAGTATTTGTAGTACTCTTCCTCATCCAGACTCTTAATGTTATTTTCGTGGGGCATCTTGATTCCTTCAGTTTTCACTATTTTTCCTTGTTTGATAGTAAGTGTGGCACATTTGTCCAAGCCAAACTCCATTACAATATCTTGGCTATATATACGGACAGTGTTGAGCAGCGATTCTATTTCAGATGATGTTTTTCCATACAGCTTCAGATCATCCATATAAAGGAGGTGGGATAGTCTGGCAGATGTTTTTGATGTTTGATAGCCATGTCCTGAGTTATTCAATATTGTTGACAGAGGAAACAGTGCAATAACAAATAGTAATGGTGATAATGAATCTCCTTGAAATATTCCTCTCTTGATATTAACCTCTCCCAGCCTCTCACCATTGATCTGCAACTGTGTCTTCCATTGTGCCATCGATCTTTGCACAAATTTTCTGATGTTTCTACTGACTCCTGTTATGATTGTGATTATGATTATGATTATGATGATGATGATGATGATGATGATTATTATTATTATTATTATTATTATTATTATTATTATTATTATTATGGATCATCACACAGTCAGCCAGATGTTCAGACTGGATTTGGCATTTTGTCTACCTATAGAGTCCTTACCCAGGACCTGGGATAGGCAGATGTGGATGATGATGATGATGATTATGTTTGTATTACTGTATATATAGTTGATTATTTGCAGTCAACATTCTCCATTGTCTGGATTGTTTGAGACTGGCCCTGATGGACACCATTCTTAATAAATAAATGAATGTTAGGTTATCAGCAGCTTTCTACATTTAGGATTGCTAATTATACAGAATAACAGAGTTGGAAGTGGCTTCTATTCCAACCCCTTGCTTCAGCAGGACACACTATAACCAATCAGGATCAATGATTGTCTCAACATCTTTTTTGTAGTATGGTGACCAAAATTGGCTGCAGTATTCCAGGTGTGGTCTTACTAGGGTTTTATAAAATGATACTAATATTTTGCGTGATCTTGATTCTATGCCTCTGATTATACCTTCCAGGAGCTTTTTTGGTTGCTGCTGTACACGGCTGGCTCCTAGTCAAGTGATCATCCAGTAGGACTCCAAGTCCCCCTCACAGTTACTGTTTTTGGAGCCAGGTCTCACCCAATCTGTATTTATATCTTTGATTTTTGATAAGCTCATCTCCGTTACTTCTTGTCTTGCCCTAGGACAGGAGTAGGCAACCTTGGCTCTTTTATGACTGGTGGACTTCCACTCCCAGATTTCCTGAGCCAGCATGGCTCAGCATGAAAACCTCTCCATTTCCCCTCAGCATGGCTGGCTCAGGAATTCTGGGAGCTGAAGTCCACCAGTCATAAAAGAGCCAAGGTTGCCTACCACTGCCCTAGGAGAAACTCATTTTAAACAACATTCGTTTAATAACAAATTGCCTTGCTTGAAGAGACCTTTTCAAACAAACTGATTCAAAAGTACGCTTGGACATCATATTATGAAAATAATTCAAACTGTCCACACAACCAGAAGTGACCAACCTGACCTTTGAGAATCACAGTGGTGACGAGTAAGTTACATTGAACTGTATTCATTAAAAAAACAAAACAAAATCAGGGTAGTCCTTGACTTATACCACAGCTGAGCTCCAACTTTCCTTTGCTAAGCAAGACAGCTGTTAAGTGAGTTTTGCCCCATTTTACAACTTTTCTTGCCACAGCTGTTAAGTGAATCATTGCCATTGTTAAATTAGTAACATAGTTGTAAATAGAGAACCACCAGTACTTGTCAGAAATATGATCTTGCAAAGACACCTTTATCCCATTCGTATATAAAGGTGCTAAATTAGAGGCATATCAGTAGTCCTCAATTTACAACAGTTCATTTAGTAAACATTTGAAGATACAATGGCATTGGAAAAGGGACTTATGACCTTTTTTCACACTTACAACTGTTGTAGCATCCCCATTGGTCCCGTGATCAAAATTGGGATGTTTGGCAATTGATTCGTATTTATGACGAATCACAGCGTCCCGAGGATCGGGTGACCCCCTTTTGCAACCTTCTGAGAAGCAAAGTGTCATGGTTCCGACAAATGAAACTCTACAAAGAACTTTGAGGTATTGTTTACCTTAAAGAATCTTTATTGGAGTAGCATAGCTTCGGCACTAACATAGTGCCCTGATTCCCCTCCCGTGAGCACATAGTATCAAAGCACAATTCCCTCTTCTAGTTAACGGTCATAAATCACATTCTCCAATTAGCTTGAAATGCAGGCTTTCCCTCCTGTTTTCCAACCCGCCAATTCTTATCATCTCTTATTTCAAGCTCTGAATTCACACACTAGTACAATATTGTTATGTCTAACTAACTCCCACCACATTCCTCCTCCTCCCCCAGCATCATCTAATTCTAAGACTAAAGCATAAGAGAGAAAAAGACTGCATCTTCATATGTTGTCAAAGCAAGAACATCCAAAGTTAGCAGTGTTGACACAAAGTCAATGGGGGGGGGGAGCCAGATTCACTTAACAACCATCTTACAAACTTAAACAACTGCACTGCTTCGTTTAACAACTGTGGCAAGAAAGGTAAAATGGGGCAGGATTCACATAATTCCTATTTTTCTCTTAGGAACAGAAATTTTCGGATTCGGTTGTGCTCATAAGTCGAGAAATAGCTGTAGTTAATGCATATCCCGATGTTTAATGCCCCTCAGATTCATTAAGCGATGCTAGTTTGAACTATATAACATTGGGTAGCACAAATTACTTGCAATAAAGAATGAGACAGATGCCTCGACTGTGAAAACAAGCTATTTTTAGCAGCCTTTCCTCTTTTAAACTTACAAATTTCTCTCTCTCTCTCTTTTAAATTCACCTCTACATTGGTTCAGTAACCAGAGTTTAGAGCAGCTTTTTTTTTATGCGTGTATTTCCTAATCAATATAAAGTAATAAAGTTTTTGTTCCCACGAGGCAGAGCTATAATTAAGAAAGCGCACAAATACAATGCTAATGTGTGTGAAATCTCTTTTGAGGTCGAGGAGTCTTCATAGATTTTAATCTGGAAGGAGGAAGAATATTGGAAAGAAGAGCTGAAGTGCTTTCTGCTAACTTGAAAGAAAGTGAGAAAGAGAACTCTTAAGCTTTGACTTCTAATACTTGCCGATCAATTATGGGTTGAAAAGCTCGAGTCAAGGGTTGTTTTGCTCAGAATGGGGCGAGGAGGGCAAATAACACAAATCTAATTCATAAATGAAATAAATTAGGTTCCGAGAGTTCACCTCACATCAGTACAATGTGTCACACCTGAATATCAAGATATCCGAGTGGTAGAACTAGGATTGGATTGTTGTTGTTATTGATCATCGCAAAGTCAGCCAGATGTTCAGACTGCATTTGGCATTTTTGTCTACCTACCGAGTCCTTCCCAAGGACCTGGGATAGGCAGATGTGGATGTTTGATGGTGTTACAGGTATCGTCGCAGGATGGAAGCAGTTCCTAGTAAGGCCGCCTTTTGCAATTGACTAATAGCGAATTTGTCAATGCCAATGGTGTTCAAGTGGTGCTCCAGTTGTTTTGGGATTGCACCCAAGGAGCCTATTACTATTGGTACTACCCTTGCTTGCTTTTGCCACAGTCTTTCTATTTCTATTTGTAGGTCTTTGTATTTTGTTATCTTCTCCAGTTCTTTCTCATCTATTCTGCTCTCTCCAGGCACTGCCACGTCCACTATCCAGACTCTTTTGTCTTTCTTATCAACAATTGTTAAGTCCGGGATGTTATGTTGCAGATGCTTGTCTGTTGTTGTTGTTGTTGTTGTTATTATTATTATTATTTTGGATCATCGCACAGTCAGCCAGATGTTCAGACTGGATTTGTCATTTTGCCTACCTATCGAGTCCTTACCAAGGACCTAGGATAGGCAGATGTGGATGTTTGATGGTATTACAGGTATTGTTGCAGGATGTTGTTGTTGTTGTTGTTGTTATTATTATTATTACTATTATTACTATTATTATTGTATTGTTGCATGCTTCTGCCTCACAGGTCCGTTCAAAGGTCATGGCTGCTTTGGGGCCTGTGACAATTTCTCATTAAAAACTGCAGGGAAAAATAGAAATAAAAACAAAATAAAAAAGTTATCCCAGGCATTGTTTTAATTTCATTTGGACCCAAAAAGGAAAGCCAAACTTCCCCATTGTTAATACAAACAGCAATTGGGGGGATGGATGAGCCAATAGCTATTATAGAGGAATGATCCAACAAAAGTTTTGGATTTTAGCAAAGGAAAGAGTAGGTAGCATGCAAAAGGTATAATGAGGGGTTACAGAATAGAATAGAATAACAGAATTGGAAGGGACCTTGGAGGTCTTCTAGTCCAACCCCCTGCTCAGGTAGGAAATCCTATACTATTTCAGACAAATGGCTCTCCAATCTCCTTAAAAACTTCCAGTGTTGGAGCATTCACAGCTTCTGGAGGTAGACTGTTCCACCGGTTAATTGTTCTAACCGTCAGGAAGTTTCTCCTTAGTTCCAGGTTGCTTCTCTCCTTGATTGGTTTCCATCCGTTGCTTCTTGTCCTGCCTTCAGGCGCTTTGGAGAATAGCTTGACTCCCTCTTCTTTGGGGCAACCCCTGATATTGGATCTTCATCAGATACTCCTTATCTATTTTAAATTCCCCAGCCAGCACAGCCAGTGCTGGCTGGGGAATTCTGGTATTTGAAGTCCACATATGTTGAGGTTGCCAAGGTTAGTAAACACTGCATATAATGCTGTGTATTAATGTAGGCTATTAGATTTAAAGAGTGAATCATGTACTGCAATCACACTGAAGGGTTCTGATTGAATATAATGTGGTGGGAAGGAATATAAGGGAATCTGTACACCTTTCCCCATTTAAGATTATTTTTCTCTAAAGCTTCAAAGAAAGGAATAAAAATCCAGATGTATCTGGTACAGTATCTTTCAGAATGTTAATTCTCCCTTTAAGTCCAATGATGTTAGCCCAGAGGTTTAATTAAGTTTTTTTTTCTAGGCTCTCTGAAGATAAATCATATTTGAATGCAAGATTGCTTTACCTGCAAGGCTCATCTCAACTCTGTAGTCATGTTCATTAATATCTTCTTTTAATCCATGCAAATAGGTTAATTTAAAGAGAAGTCCGGATAGTATCACATATTGCTGATCAGCGTTTTATTTTGTAAACCCTCTGAACAAACCCCAACTGTAAAGGCAAAATACGTTAACCTGACCCAATTTAAGTGCACTATCTATGAAATTACTTTTGCAAAATATATTACTTCTTTCAGAAAGTACTTTTTTGTATTTTGGTTCAGAGAGAGAGAGAGGGAGAGAGAGAGAGAGAGAGAGAGAGAGAGAGATCATCATTATATAAAAAGTTGATCATAGTTTCAATTGATGGTTAATTATTGGACAATGTAAAATAGAGAAGTTACATTTCAAGGGGGAAATGGAACGATATATTCAAATTTCTCCAACTGAAATATTTTTTCAGGCCCACCTTTCTATGCAATTTTTTTTTAAACTTTCTCCGTTTATTGAAAGTTCAATAATAAATAGTTGGATCGTTCCATTTCTTTACAGAGGTCTTTGTCATTTATACACATATTCAATTTTTGGCAGAAACCTACAGAACAACAATTGACGACAAAGTTCAACTTGCAAATATTGGAAGTGTGTGTGAGTGCCCCTCTGCTTTCTCAGCTGCGTGAAACCAAGGCTATATTATTGTCTCTAAGAATAGAATTTTAATTTCCTTTTTCATGGTGGAAGAAAAAGCTTATGAAAGCTTCTGGATAAAGACTTAATATACACAATCTGGCGTAAGAAGCAGGGCTGCAGTTGCTTCCCTAAAGTTTTCCGAGATCCGTGTACGCACTCATACACAGTCACAAAAAGAATTTGAGGTTTACACTGTGGCACTTCCACCACCTGTAAATTTGTTCTTTATTTCTATCTATGCCATATGATCTTTAGGTTCCTTCTTGCATTCCTCACTGGATAATACGTGTTTATTATAATGCCTTGGTAAGGCCACACTTGGAATATTGCATCCAGTTTTGGTCATCACGGTGTAAAAAAAGATGTTGAGACTCTAGAAAGAGTGCAGAGAAGAGCAACAAAGATGATCAGGGGACTGGAGGCTAAAACATATGAGGAACAGTTGCTGGAATTGGGTATGTCTAGTTTAATGAAGAGAAGGACGAGGGGGGACATGATAGCAGTCTTCCAGTATCTCAGGGGCTGTCCCAAAGAAGAAGGAGTCAAGCTATTCTCCAAGGTGTCTGAAGGAATGGATGGAAACTCATCAAGGAGAGAAGCAACCTAGAACTAAGGAGAAACTTCTTGACAGTTAGAACAATTAACCAGGGGAACAACCTGCCTCCAGAAATGTTGAATGCTCCAACACTGGTAGTTTTTAAGAAGAGACTGGACAGCCATTTGTCTGAAATGGTATAGTGTTTCCTGCCTGAGCAGGGGGTTGGACTAGAAGACGTCCAAGGTCCCTTCCAACTTTATTATTATTATTATTATTATTATTATTGTTGTTGTTGTTGTTGTTGTTGTTATTGTTATTATTATTATTATCATTAATGCTCTGGTTTGTGTTGACATTATTTTGGTTCAGATTGGACTACTGCTGACCTGGGTATTTTATGGCCCCTGGGCCACATTGTACCCTTTGTGAGATCAATCAGTCAGAAGGTTTTGCAATTGCAAACATTTTATACCGCTTCATAGTGCTTTATAGCTCTCTCTGAGCAGTTTACACAGTCAGCATATTGCCTCCCAACACTGGGTCCTCATTTTACTGACTTCAGAAGGATGGAAGACTGAGTCAACAAAGTCAATGAGGAAGCCAGAGTTACTTAACAATGACGTGATTTTCTTAATGACCATAGGGATTCATTCACAGCCAAAAAAAAAAAAAGTAGTAGAATCAAGCACTATTCTCTTAATGACTGCCTAGCTTAATAATGGAAATTTCAATTGTGGTCATAAGTTGAGGACCACCTATAATATCTTGTGCTTCAAGCTTTTTAGCCAGTCATAGTAACTCATGAACTCCAGTAGGAATGAGAATGCAAGTTTGGTCTTCTGGTTAATGCACCAGCTTTAGGAAGTGGGAGACGGTGAGTTTAAGTTCAGGAAAGCAAAGCTGGCTGACTTTGGGCCAGTCACTCTCTCTCAGCCAAACCCACCTCACAGGGTTATTGTTGTTGTTGAGAGGAAAATAGGAGGAGGAAAGTGTGTTGCCATCTCAGCCCAGCCTCCTTGGGTTATTTGTAAAAATAAGAAAGATGGGATATAGAGATGATAATAGATAGATAGATAGATAGATAGATAGATAGATAGATAGATAGATAGGATAGATGATAGATGGATGGATGGATAGATAGTGGATAGATAGATAGATAGATAGATAGATAGATAGATAGATGATAGACAGATGGATAGGATAGATAGATAGATAGATAGATAGATAGATAGATAGATAGATAGATAGATGATAGACAGATAGATAGGATAGATGATAGATAGATAGATAGATAGATAGATAGATAGATAGATAATAGACAGACCGATAGGATAGATGATAGATGGATGGATGGATAGATAGTGGATAGATAGATAGATAGATGATAGACAGATAGATAGGATAGATGATAGATAGATAGATAGATAGATAGATAGATAGATAGATAGATAGATAGATGATAGACAGACGGATAGGATAGATAGATAGATAGATAGATAGATAGATAGATAGATGATAGATAGATAGGATAGATGATAGATGGATGGATGGATAGATAGTGGATAGATAGATAGATAGATAGATAGATAGATAGATAGATAGATAGATAGATAGATGATAGATGGATAGGATAGATAGATAGATAGATAGATAGATAGATAGATAGATAGATGATAGACAGATGGATAGGATAGATAGATAGATAGATAGATAGATAGATAGATAGATAGATAGATAGATAGATAGATAGAATGTTTCCCTTTAAATAACCTATTTTATCAGTGTACCATCATATAATCAGTAGTACTAGTTCAAGTTTTAAAGAACTATAAGATATCAAAGTTTTCTCCACCTCATGGTGCTTTCTTCCTCTTTATTTTTGACCCTTAGGTAGGCAAATTGTGCATCATAAATTTGAAATTGCAAGAATGATTCATTTGCCCCACACTAAGGGAACTACAAAATGGCAAGAACGTTCAGCCTTTTTTCTCTCTGTTTCCAGCCATTTTAAATGAAGTTGAGAAGTTGGCTGCAAATACCCACAAAATCGATGTGGAAAAGTTTATAGAAATACAGAACATGGAAGAAGTATACCGCTTGAGATGAGGAATCTACACAGGCGCGCGCTCACACACACACAGACACAGACACAGACACAGACACAGACACACACACACACACACTTCCTTTCCTCCCTTTAGCTCATCTTTCTTCATTAATTGGTTCCATTCTTTCGATCCTCCAGACTTTTCACCCATCTCTCTAATAGTCACCAAAGAATTCAATATATTGATGGAGCAAAGAGGAAGCTAAGCCAAGTGCTTTAATGAGGTCATTCCACACAGCAGAAAAAGCTTCTGTGTCGAACTTTCTGGAATACAATGGAATGATTACCAGTATCTCGGCTGCATTAGATTTTAGTTTTCTTTGGAAGAAATAAACTATGTCTCAAGAGCTTTTCAGATGGCTGGAGTTTTCTGTTAAGAAGCTGAGCACTAGATGAGGTGAGAGAGAAAAGGTTGCATATTACTTTTTCCCAATTTCATCTGACATCTAGATTTTATTTCCCAGCAGTAGGAGCATCTTCTCTGTGGCTCTGTCCCCATCCTACCTAGGTTCACTTCCACCAACCTATCTGAGAAGCAGAGAACATTAAAACCACAGTGTTTCTAACTTTTAATTGGCAACGGGAAGCATTTTTTTTTTTGCCATTCTTTTGGCGAAATAGGTTAGTATAGTGGTACACAGCCACAGCTGCATGTCCATAAAGTGTGAGCTTTCATGGCTGATAATTAGATGTATTGACCTCAGATCCTACCAACATTTGAAGGTGAAGCATAGCAAGATCAGTTTTCCCACATTTTAGCAATGGGAAAATAATAGGAAAATAATACCTATCAATAAAAGAAAATATTTCTAGCTGGTTGAAAGGTGGTGTCCTTGGTGCTCTCTGAGCTTGGTGGTTTTCTTCCAGATGTTTCATGACCCAACTAGGTAACATGATCAGTGCTAGAAGGGAGTGGGGTTTGCAGAGAGGAGGAGGAGGAGGCAAAGGACTGTGGGGTCCATGGTGCTCTCTGAGCTTGGTGGTTTTCTTCCAGATGTTTCATTACCGAAACGAGGTAATGACATCAAACTGAGGGAGCATTAAGGATCTCTCAACAATATTTATGCAATAATAACTGTATGTTCTGTGCAAGGCATGTTTCTATGCAAAACACAAGAGTAGGTCTATATATTTCATTTCCTCAACTTATTAATAGGATATGTTGACGAATAAAGGCAAATATACATGTCTCAGGATAATGCTGGAATCCAGAGGTTTAGTCTTCCAATCTTTCAGACTTATGCTGCGGTCCATCCTCTCTCTACCAGAATGCGTGCTTTGGGCTACTTATGTGGTGCCTGATTGTGTGTGTGTGTGTGTTTAGTCGGCCATCAATACCCCAATCAACAACTAAAAAGCCACAGGCAACTGGTGTACAGGGGCAATTCGGAAATAAACCTCCATTTGGTTATCAATGACAGACACTCGCGGATACAGAACTTTTATTATACACATCAGAAAACTAAAACATTACATTACTTTTCGACATAATCGCCATTCCAATTGAGGCACTTGTCACAATGTCTTACAAGGTTTGAAATTCTTTAGTAATGTTGCTCGGTGCCAAATCTGGGCTATAAGGGGGAGGTGATCAAAAACATCCCGGTGGAACTGCTTCATAAGTTCTTGGGGGCATCTAGCGTTGTGCAGGTGAGCATTATCTTGAACCGACACCACACCAGAACTGGTGCCATAGAAAATCCCGCCAAATGTGAAGATGCCAAAGGGGTACTGCTAGTGACGTTCATGGAGTGTGGTGCAACCATCAACTCAGAAGTCTACTGTGAAACATTACAATAACTCAGACAAGCCATCCATAACAAGCGTCGGGGCCTGCTGACTTCCCGTGTGGTGTTGGTTCACAATAATGCTCACCCGCACACGCTAGATGCACCCAAGAACTTTTGAAGCCATTCCATTGGAATGTTTTTGATCACACACCCCCATAGTTCAGATTTGGCTCCGAGCAACTACTACTAAAGAATTTCAAACCTTGTAAGACGTTATGACAAGAGCCTCAATTTGAATGGCGATTGCATCGAAAAGTAATGTAATATTGTAGTTTTCTAATGCGTATAATAAATGTTCTGTATCTGTGAGTATCTGTCGTTGATAACCAAATGGAGGTTTATTTCCAAATTGCCCTCCTATTTCCTTAGAGACTTTTAACAGTGAACTTGGCCAAACTTTTTAATATATCTGCATATGAGCTCTAAAACATGCAGAAGCCAGCAAGATTTATTCTTACTGACTCTGACAATTTTGTCTTCAACACTGCTCTATTGCTCTTGATCAGGATCAAAAGGAAAGAAAAAAATGGGATATTTTTTAATATCCCTCAACCTAGGTTTTCACTTTCTAGTTTTCAAATTGACAAAACAGGGGGAGCAACTAAAAATTAAGATTAAGAAACATAAAATGTAATATTCAGTCATAGCAGCCCATAATTTGAGAATCCTATAAGATTGGAACTTAAAAAAAACAGGTATTTTCATATACACAAGTAAATCTTGACTTGGCATCATTAAACAGCTGTTTGGGCTTATTTTTGCTGCAACAGAAAATGTTTACATTCTGGATCGGTCTAGATGACCTGGCTACTGTTTCTTATTTGTACTTAATGTCAATTCAGATTAACGGTTTTTAACTTATTAAGTTTTTTTTATTTTAAAATAGGGCTATATGAGCAGTTTGTTTGAGAGGTGGCAGCTGAACAAGATTGGGTCTAGGTAGAATTTGGGAAATGACTAAGGAAGTCAGTCTGGAAAATAGCAGAAAAAAATATCAGCATATGACAATAAAACAATAAGATAAAATCACTTCCCTATTGCATTGAATAATAATAATAATAATCATAATAATCATAATAATAATAAGAATAGACGAGAAAGAACTGTAAAAGATAACAAAATACAAAGACCTACAAATAGAAATAGAAAGACTGTGGCAAAAGCAAGCAAGGGTAATGCTAATAGGGATGGGCTCCTTGGGTGCAATCCCAAAACAACTGGCGTACCACTTGAACACCATTGGCATTGACAAATTCGCTATTAGTCAATTGCAAAAGGCGGCCTTACTAGGAACTGCTTCCATCCTGTGACGATATCTGTAATACCATCAAACATCCACATCTGCCTATCCCAGGTCCTGGGTAAGGACTCGATAGGCAGACAAAATGCCAACATCAAACATCCGCATCTGCCTGTCCCAGGTCCTGGGTAAGGACTCGATAGGCAGACAAAATGCCAAATCCAGTCTGAACATCTGGCTGACTGCGATGATCCATAATACTAATAAAGTTATTATAAAGTTATTATAATACATGGATGTCTACTCATTCTCAACATTCATCAGCTCATCTTGAGACAATTTTTATGGTAAGAGTATTTTAACATCAGTTATAATCTTTGATCCATCTTCTTCCTCCACTATGGCCTGTGAATAAAATTGGTAACTGAATATTTACAGTACTTCCATGCATCCTGAGATATATGGAATTGAAATTATCTCAAATGTAAGACCTTCTTCTTGTATATATATATATTTTTTCCAGGTACAAGGTCATTGTGACATGAACAATCTACCTTACAAGACTGGCATTTAAAGAGGCTACTTGCATATTTTCTGATTTCCTTCTGAATTAAAATATTTCTGCTCCCAGTCATTTGGAAGTAAGTTGTACATTTACAAAAGGGGGGGGGAAAAGCTCCCCCTTTCTATTACTTTTAAGGATGGATGTGAAAAATTCTATTAGTGTCAAGCTTTCCGGCAAAGTGCAAATTACAAATGAAATATAGAAGGATGGATTTAATTAAGAACTAAACAACTTCAGATTATTTTATAGAAGGAAAAATGTTAGCCCTTCTTTCAACATGAAAACTCTCCCTGGTATGAACTGGACCAGTAACATGTCACCGTGATTATAGTCATGAAGTGGGATGATTCAGGAGGACCCTAGTTTGGATTCCAGATCTTCTCAAAACCCAGAAGATGCCCAGATGGTGATATGAGAAAAAAACAAGAGTTGTATGTTTGAACTGCAAAGTTCATGAAGCAGGCAAATGTTAAAATGTGAGGTCCTTGTTGCTCTCTAAGCTTTGTGATTTTCTTGCAGATGTTTCATGACCCATTTAGGTAACGTTATCAGTACTAGAATGAGTGGGGTTTAAGAATGAGGAAGCCCTTGGTGTTCTCTGGGCTTAGTTTTTTTCTTGGAGATGCTTCATGATGGGTTGGGTACCCTTTGAAGGAAACATTTCCAGAGATATTATGGAGCTGGTCCAGCTCACTTTATTGTGAATTCCAAACGAAGGCAACTAATAAAGCGCGTGGAAGTGCAACATTCCTCTGTGGTTAGTTAACTAAGGTCATTTAATATCCAGCCTGTTATTATCAATTTATCAATCTAATTCAGAGCAGCTAATTTTAGCCAAGATTCCCAAGGCTAAAATGAAAATCTTTCTGTGACCTGTTGTTTCATTAAACCTCAGCTGTAATTAGATCAACCTGAAATGATCTTAAGGAGTAATTAAGCCAAAGAACATTTGCAGTATTATTATTATTCCTGCACTATTATTATTCCTATCCTCCAAGATAAAGCAACCAATTAATGAGAAGCCGTGAGTGTGGTCTCTCGCTGTCACTCAATAACAGTTGAAACCAGCCACAGAGAAAGGAAGCTGAAAAATTGTTCTGCTCAGGTTTGTGATAAAGAATGCTCCTTTGATTTAACCCCAAATTCACCTAAAGGTTATATGGGATACTTGGAATTATCTGTCATGAAACTCTTCAAAAGAACTTAGAGGTATTGTTTACATAAAGAATCTTTTATTCGAGTATAATAATATTGGCACTAATAATAATAATAATAATAATAATAATAATAATAATAATAATAATAATAATAATAATAAAAAACCCAGTGAGGCACTACCTTGACCTTGGTGTGGGGCTTGTGTACTCTGAGGAAGATGAGAGCTATGCCAGAAGTTCAACCATACTGGACAGGTCTCATCAGAGGAGTCAGACAAAGAGTGTCTCTCCCATAAAAAATATGGTGAGACGTAAATTACAGAATGCCATACCGGCTTGGATGTCGCCCGGGTTAACAAGGTCCGTGCTAGATATTGGAGTTCCTGGATATCTGGTGAAAAATGGGTTACAGGACTCAGGACTGTTGGCTGAGCAACCAGGGCCAGCAGCTGCAGAACTACTGGAAGAAAAGGTGTTTACCCGTCGCAGATACACAGTGATTGAAAACAAAGAAATAATGATCTGTTACTACAGATCAAGTCCAACAAAAAGAGGAACACCATTGGTATTGACAAATTCGCTATTAGTCAATTGCAAAAGGCGACCTTACTAGGAACTGCTTCAATCCTGTGACGATATCTGTAATACCATCAAACATCCACATCTGCCTATCCCAGGTCCTGGGTAAGGACTCGATAGGTAGACAAAATGCCAAATCCAGTCTGAACATCTGGCTGACTGTGCGATGATCCATAATAATAATAAAGTTGGAAGGCACCTTGGAGATCATCGAGTCCAACCCCCTACCCAGGCAGGAAACCTTATACCATTTCAGACAAATGGCTGTCCAATCTCGTCTTAAAAACTTCCAGTGTTGGAGCATTCACAGCTTCTGGAGGCAAGTTGTTCCACTGGTTAATTGTTCTAACTGTCAGGAAGTTTCTCCTTAGTTCTAGGTTGCTTCTCTCCTTGATTAGTTTCCATCTTTTGCTTCTTGTCCTGCCTTCAGGTGCTTTGGAGAATAGCTTGACTCCCTCTTCTTTGTGGCAGCCTCTGAGATATTGGAACACTGCTATCATGTCCCCCCTCATCCTTCTCTTTGTTAAACTAGACATTCCCAATTTCAGCAACCATTCCTTATATGTTTTAGCCTCCAGTCCCCTAATCATCTTTGTTGCTCTTCTCTGTACTCTTTTTAGAGTCTCAGCATCTTTTTTACATCGTGGTGACCAAAACTGGATGCAATATTCCAAGTGTGGCCTTACCAAAGCATTGTAAACTGGTATTAATACTTCATGTGATCTTGATTCTATCCCTCTGTTAATGCAGCCTAGCACTCTGTTGGCCTTTTTGGCAGCTGCAGCACACTGCTGGCTCATATTTAAGTGATTGTCCACTAGGACTCCGAGATCCCTCTCACGGTTGATACTATTGAGCAAGGTACCCCCTATACCAGTGATGGTGAACCTTTTAGAGACCGAGTGCCCAAACTGCAACCCAAAACCCACTTATGCATCATCAGGTGCCGGGTGGCTACGGTGGTAACAGCAGACTGGGTGTGACTAAAAAGTTCAATCAATCAATTCCAACTTTGCAAGATCTTTTTTTTTTCCCGCGAGAAGTTGAAATTGACTGATTGATTGAACCTTTTTTTTTTTTTTGTACACGGTGGAGGAGGCCTAAAGCGAAAAGGTTTTATAAAACCCAGCTGAAGGCCTAGGACTGGGGTGATGGTGCGTGTGCCCACAGAGAGGTCTCTGAGTGCCACCTCTGGCACCTGTGCCATAGGTTCGCCACCACTGCATTAGAGCATTAGTTGTGAGGTGGTCAAAGACCTAATGAGAATATATTTTATTGGCACAGGAAGTTGGAATGTTCCTAAAGGATATTTTCTCTGACCTAAGGCTTATTATCTTTTGAATTAAATCTTAATCTGGAGAGTACAAAACAGGTCATTAAAAAAAGGATGTATTAATGTTATAGTGGTGTCATGCCTGAACTTGTTTTCTAACAAATTAAAATTGGGAGCATGAATGTTACTATGCTAACTTACAAAGTCATTCTAATAGAAGCTAAGTTGTTCGCTGTTGCTTATTGAATTTTAATACTTTGGATGTAACTAAGATTGAGGATGTAACTAAGATTGAGGATGTCATACTTGGCATAGCCTTAACCTATTAAGCAAAATAAAGCTATGAAAATGGTAAAAAGAAAGCATCTTTATCTGTCATTACTAGCCTATATAAAATGAGATGTTTAGTGTATGTGTAGAGAACCTGAAAACTAAAGTCCTATGAGAACAAAAAATACCATCACTAACAATTTTTTACTAGCAGCTAGTAAAACAAGTAAAATATATTTTCTAAATGTACGCAAAGTCACAACAATGATTTAGCTGCAATATTCTGTCATAACTGCAGCTTTCATTCAACTTAACTCAAAATAAATTTAGAATAATCTAAATGGGGGCCTAGTGTTGATGTTATCCATGTCCTGGATTAATCACATGCGATAAGCCAACTAAAGAACTCCAAAGCAAGAGAGACTGACTAATTGAACCTCAAGTGATACAGATGAATTTAGCACTTCCAAACTCTGCACTTCGTTGTGCAGACAATATTGAACAGCCCTGCTGTCAACAAGTTAGAAGGACATCCACATGTTGAGCCCAGCTGCCCACATTCTAGAGGTCTTTTCACGAAAGCAATGAGTTAATAGGACAAGATTTGAGATCATGTGAATTATGTACTTCCCCAGCCACAGGCCTAGGCAAAGTAGGGTATTGGCCCAGACCACCAAAATTTAGGAGGTGTCAATGCTGCCCCTCTTTCTGAATTGTTCTAAAAATGCAAATCTTCATGTTAGTGGGACAGTGCTCTGCAACAGTGTATGTGAAGGTATCTACATGAAGCAAGCATAGCATATATTTAAAGTTTGACAACTAACATAACAGAACATTTTGGGGGAGAGAAGGCTAACTGCCTCACATGGAAGGTTACAACAATTGCAGAGGGCAGTATATATTGTACGATATATGGTTTTGATTGTCCTTTTGCTGTAAAGCCTCTAGAGCAGGGGTCTGCAACCTTGACAACTTTAAGCTATGCTGGCTGAGGAATTCTGGGAACTGAAGTCCACAAGTTGTCAAGGTTGCAGAGCCCTGCTCTAAACAAAGATATTCCTTCCTTTCTTTGGTTTTAAGTGCTCTACTAGAAATAACCCCTTTATGGATTACTGCCTTGTCGTGGCAAAGAGGCTTGTGTAACTCAATGAAGCTATAAGCTATGTCATGCAGGGCCACCCAAGACGGACAGGTCATAGCAGAGAGTTCTGACAAAATGTGATCCACTGGAGAAGGAAATGGCAAACCACTCCAGTTTCTTTGCCATGAAAACCCCATGGAATCCTAGAAGAGATCAACCCCGACTGCTCTTTAGAAGGCCAGATCCTGAAGTTGAAACTCAAATACTTTGGCCACCTAATGAGAAGGAAGGACTCACTGGAGAAGGGCCTAATGCTGGGAAAGATTGAGAGCAATAGAAGAAGGGGACGACAGAGAATGAGATGGCTAGATGGAGTCACTGAAGCAGTAGGCGTGAACTTAAATGGACTCCAGAAGATGATAGAGGACAGGAAGACCTGGAGGAACGTTCTCCATGGGGTCGCGATGGGTCGGACATGACTTCGCAATTAACAACAACAACAACAACAACAACTAGAAATAAGAAATGGCTTGAAATGTCTGCGGTTTACTATTTTTGTTTCTTACGTTTCTACTTCTCATAAAAGATGAAAAGACTCCAAAATGAAATGTTAGCCTTTATTGACAGGTTCCAAATTGTTTCATGCTATCTGTTTTTTGAGAATTCTTGGTGTTTCAGTGAAGGAAAAAAGAGGTCTGATTTTTCCCTCTTTCTGTTTAGCAGAAACTGATGCACCATGAAGGCCTCTATGGAGGCAGGAAACTTAGTGGTTTCTCCTTCTTCTCCCTCTTCTGTGACTTGAGGATTCATGACCTGGAAAAGACAAAACCAACATTAGTGATGTTGAGATGTGTTTGAGTATTAGTGATGTTCTTGTGGAAAACGAAAGGACTCTTACGAATTCCAGAGGGTTTTAGCAGAGAGATTTATTGCACAGGTTCAGAAACAATAGCAACAAGCAATTCTGAACCCCGAGGGTGGGTTCAGACTTCAGTTTTATACTTTCCCTTTCTCAGGAACAAAGGAATGCACATTGTAATACACATTGTAATACATTAGGTTCGTTTCTCACGGGTATACAATGGAGAGAGTTTGCTACATACATTGTATGCAAGTGTAATGTGCATTAGGTTAGTCACATACTACTAACACAGCATTATTCCAATAATGATGCAGACACATCATTATTCTAGTGATTGTTTATTATTCCACATTATTGTAATGTAACATATTGAGCTGTAATGTAGTTGTAAGGTTTAATCCCTTGACTGTATACCTCTCCTTCTGCCATGTCGTCTTCCATGGCTCCTTCCAGATTTATGCCCACGCCTCTTCCTCCGTTGATGCCTGCGATGGATGCGAGTTCGGCTCCAACTCCTGTTGTGTCTGAAGCTGGCCATTTCTGATGGTCTTGTTGCTTTTACAAGGTCTTAGCAGCTGGAGCTTCACTTGCCTTAGATGAGCCTTTAAAGATTTTGTGAGTTGCAGTGGCATCTCCGATCATTTAACAGCTCAGCTGTTGATGTGTAACAATGACTAATGATGTCATGCTTTCCATTATGATGAAACTCAGTTATCTGTTGCATATATCTGAGCAAAATAGTCTGCTCCTGTTTTACAGAGATAAGCCAGGAGATGCTATTTGTCCATGGGGTTTATAGTATACTTGAAAATTATATCATAGTTTGCATTTTAATATCTACTTCTCAAGAAATCTAAAATTATTCAGTTACTTTCCTATGTGGGTGCTCAGTTAAATTAATTAAAGTTCAGAAAGATAGAAGAATTAAATATTTACCGTATTTTCCAGCATATAAGACGTCTTTCTAAAGCATGCAAATTGGCTCCAAAGTCTTGTACGCCGACTTGTCTTATACGCTGGAAATTACGGTAGTTTCCGGCATATAAGACGACTTTCTAGGCATGCAAATCGGCTCCGAAGTCGAGGGTCATCTTATACGCTGAGTCGTCTTATACACCGGAAATTACGGTATATGTATCCCTTATTATAAATACAACTTTCCTTTTAAATTGTTTTTTAATTCCTGTTGAAAAGAATAAGATGTCTCGCTATTTAATATGCAAAAGCCATTACACTGACAAGTTTTTCTTTAGATTGGTAATGGACAATGTCCATTACATATTTTTTTTAAAAAAGAGGGTGGTATATATTAGCATGGCATCTCCCACAGTACATAGCAACTGATATCTAATAGCCTCATCTTGGCTAGCGATCTGGACAATCCAGCTATTTTTTTCCATAGTGTGTATTTGTATCCATAATTGGAATACAGAATAATAGGAGCTGGAAGGACCCTGAAGATCTTCTATTCCAAATCCCTGCTCAAGCAGGAGAGCCTATACCAGTGTTTCCCAAACTTGACAATTTTAAGGCATGTGGACTTCAACTCCCAGATTTCCACAGCCAGCATTGCTGGCTGTGGAATTCTGGGAGTTGAAGTCCACATGCCTTAAAATTGTCAAGTTTGGGAAACACTGGCCTATACCATTCCAGAAAAAATGGCTATCCAGTTTCTTCTTAAAAACTTCCAGTGATGGAGCAGCCAGAACTTCTGGAGACAAGCCCTTCCACTGTTTCATTGTTCTTGCTGATAGGAAATTTCTCCTTAATTTTAGATTGGATCTCTCTTTACAGAATAACAGAATCACAGAGTTGGAAGGGACCTTGGAGGTCATCTAGTCCAACCCCCTGCTCAGGCAGGAAACCCTATACCATTTCAGACAAAGGGCTGTCCAGTCTCTTCTTAAAAACTTCCAGTGTTGGAGCATTCACCATTTCTGGAAGCAAGTTCCACTGATTAATTGTTCTAACTCAGGGAATGTCTTAGTTCCAGGAGAACTAAGTTGCTTTTCTCCTTGATTAGTTTCCATCTGTTGTCCTGCCTTCATTTGCTTTGGAGAATAGGTTGACCCCCTCTTCTTTGCAGTAACCCCTGAGATATTGGAACACTGATATGTCACCCTTAGTCCTTATTTTCATAAACTAGTCATAGCCAATTCCAGGAACCATAAGTTTCCATCTGTTACTTCTTGTCCTTCCTTTAGGCCAGTGGTTCTCAACCTGTGGGTCGGGACCCCATTTGGGGTCGAACGACCATTTCACGGGGGTCGCCAAACAACGCAGTCCACCATTTTTTCCCCCCTTTTCCTTAGCTGTGCTACTCCCTTTTATTCTATTGGCTTTTGAAAGCCAATAGAAGAGACTCTCTTGAATAGAATCTAATTCTATTGGCTTTCAAAAGCCAATAGGAATTGTCCAGGCTGTCTCTGCCCTGCTGAGCCCGCCAAAAGTCCCATTCTGCAAACGGGGCTGCACCAGTTGAGTAGTCCTCGACTTACCACCGGTTGAGTAGTCCTCGACTTACCACCGGTTGGGGGTCGCGGCATTAAAAAGGTTGAGAACCACTGCTTTAGGCATTTTAGATAATAGGGCCACCCTCTCTGTGACAGCCCCTCAAACAATGGAAGATTGCTATCATATCACTCCTAGTTCTTTGCTTTGTTAGACTAGACATACTCAGTTCCTGCGCCATTAATTGTGTGTTTTAGCATTCAGTCCCCTAATCGTGATGACCAAAACGGAACAAGTGTCAAATGTGGGTGGACAACAATTAACCTGGGACAATTTTTGGACAATGCTTTTGGAAGGACATATATTGTTGTGTGAAAAAGGCACTACTGTTAGCATCTCCTTGATAGGGGTGAGGAAATTTTTTTTTGTTAGAATTTGGTTGGCCAAGGATGATATTTATTCGTTCATTTCCCATTCTGTCTTTTCTATCTGTATGATGCAAAACGTATCAAAGCTGAATTTTCTGCGACTCTTAATATTACAATTTGTTACATGACTGAAAGTGTTCAAGCTCCTAGACTGAACAACCGATGTTACGTGTTTATCCTTTTTCTTGTTTTTCAGCAGTTTGCTGGGAATGAGAAATGACATTCATAAGATCATGAACATATCGTTGTTTTCATGACTTATGACATTTGTTTCTTTGATTCCTTTTTTGCTCCTTATAAGTTTTTAATGTTATTTAAGAGAAGAGAGAAGCGTGATAACAGGCATTTAGAGTGACATCAAACGTAAATACTTGTTTTATGACTTTATTGACAGTCAAGCAGGGCTTGCATTGCTCCTGTGCTAGAAGAAATCCTGAATCTTGTAGTCTTCCCACAGCTCATTGGTGCCTTATTTAATGGATTTTCCACGTCACAGAAGCCTGGTGATGATTCACTGGCCACATAGATGGTATTTGTAAGCAGTGGAAAGATAATCACTGAAAATTATCTCCTTCCTTTCCAGTAATAGTATGTTGCACAGACACGTACATATCCTGTCCAAAACAAAAACAAAAGCTGATTTAAAATATTGAAGCTTGAACCTTCAGTCTTTATTAATATGGCATAGGCTTCTGACTGAATTATTTACAACAGTAGTTCTCAACCTGTGGGTCGGGGCCCCATTTGGGGTCGAACGACCATTTCACGGGGGTCGCCAAACAACGCAGTCTGCCATTTTTCCCCCTTTTCCTTAGCTGTGCTACTCCCTTTTATTCAATTGGATTTTGAAAGCCAATAGAATAGACTCTCTTGAATAGAGTCTAATTCTATTGGCTTTCAAAAGCCAATAGGAATTGTCCAGGCTGTCTCTGCCCTGCTGAGCCCGCCAAAAGTCCCATTCTGCAAACGGTGCTGCACCAGTTGAGTAGTCCTCGACTTACGACCGGTTGAGTAGTCCTCGACTTACGACCGGTTGGGGGTCGCGGCATTAAAAAGGTTGAGAACCACTGATTTACAAGCATCCACCTGTGAAACTTAACATTCACTTTTCCTCTTTTTTATTGGCATATCTGCTTCGGACTTGCACCTTGCAAATGATTGAAACTGCTAGAAAAAACTTGCTGCCAATGTGCTCTGCACAGGACAAAATGTCAGTGATGACTGGTATCTCCTGGTTGTTCTTACTGGCAGTGATGGGATTCAAATATATGAACAACCGGTTCTCTGTGTGGATGCCGCTTCTGGAAATTAGCTATCGGTTCTGCTGAAGCTGTGCGAACAGGCTGAATTCCACCATTGGTTACTGGTCACGTATATGGACTGCAATATGGTAGAAATATTAAGAATAAAAATATGTTTTTTCTTTTGCTGCTGGCTGCATGACAAACTGTGGCCAGATGTTGAAAAGATCTTCAAGTTTGTTTAAGACTCTCTGGTACGCTAAGATGCAGAATGTGGTCCTTGCAGAGAAAATTAAATGTCAACTTGAGACTATTATAGGCTCAGTTACAACAGACATTTCTGAGCAGGTGTGGTCTCTGCTGAAAGTAATAATTCTATGACTACAATGAATTTATGGGCCTTCTCTATTTTCAATTATTTTGGGTTTTTATTCATTATTCTTACTTTTTTCCACTTCTATTATATTACAAACATGCTCTTTTACTCTATATTCCATTTCCATTCTTATTGTTTAGCATGAATTATTGTACATAGTAGGATACTGATTGCATTTGTTGTAAAATAAAATTTTGCAATGGATTCCAAAAACAAAGATAGCAGTGAAACCCAAAATGCCAATTTTCATCAAATCAATGTCCTTGATGCTGATTTTGTCAATTGTATTAAGTTCCTGAAAGGCTTAATTTTTGAACCACACCCCTGCAACAGTTTGCAATAAAATATCGCAAATATCAGAAAGATTCAGAACACATCCTTGTAGTAGTTTAAGATTAACAAAATAAGTTTGATATGTTTTCTTCTTGCTATAGAAGATCAACCCTTCTCAAGAGTTTTCCTATTTCTTGGGACCAGATCTGCTGTAGCTGCCCCATCTTTTAGGTTCCCCATCTAGGTTACATCTATGAAATGCTGTGGCAGCAACAATATTTAAACCTATCTGAATATGGTACTGAATTAATCAATGGGAAAGCCACATGATAAAAACTTACAATATGGTAAATATAATGGTTTGACACTATTAACACAATCAAGACACTGATGTTTCTAAAGAATTCGCTGATCAATGCTGTATATTTTTAATTTATAAAAGTTTATCCCTGAGATTGTATTCTTACACACTCAAGTAATCTTTGCTGGTTTTAAGAATCGTTGATCAAACAGATTAGAGGATGGTGTTAGAAATTGCTTTGGAATATTGCCATTTTTTTTTCTATTTTACTTATTCAAATTCCTTTCTCTTTAACATATGCCCTAATAAATGACTAAGACACAAAAATACAATGTCAATGTTTATTGACAGGTGGTATTGTTCAAATTGCTTCAGCCTCTTTGTTTGTGGGGCAAGTCATCCTGGGTGTTCTCTTGAGAAGGTTTCATTTTTCATTTTTTCTTTTGGCAGATTCTCTAAAGAGGCAGGCAGTGCCAGGAGCGCGAGATGAAGGAATCATGTAGATGGGACTTAATCTTTCTTGCCTCTCCCTCTTTCCTTCTGCGGCCATGCCTGCGACCTAACCAGTAGAGAAAAGAAATTTGGTTAGATCTCATCCCTGAATCGTGAGTTATATGAAATAAGTGTTCAAAATATTTTAAATTTTCTCTTAAAATTGTAAAAAAAAAAAGTAAAAAAAGTACCTCTCCTCTTGCCCTTCCACCCCACCCCAGCTGCCAATCCTCAACAGAAATACTCACAACAATGAAAACCTCGGACAGGAGGAAGAGCGCCACCAGGTGGGCAGGCAGGTGTCTTGCTCGGCTGTGGTTTGGGGGGCACTTTTTCAGTGCCATTGTAACTTCGAACAGTCACTAAGCGAAATGTTATAAGTCAAGGACTACCTGTACTTTTTTTTTTTTTTGGTCATCAAGTTTTTGACACCTTGCTAGGTGACTGGTGGTACTCGGATGTTGCCATATCCTAAAAGTGGTACAGTGGGTGAAAAGGTTGAAAAGCCCTGATGTAACTCTAAAAGCAAAAGGTAAAAGATGGCTCCTTTTCCCTTTGTTGTCAATGCAAAAACATCCAACGTCAGCTGCGTTGACATTCAGATTCACTTAACAACCGGGTTACTAACTTAACAACCGCAGTGATTCACTTAACAAATGTGGCAAGAAGAGTTGTAAAATGGGGCAAAACTCACTTAACAAATGTCTCACTTAGCAACTTAAATTTTGGGCTCAATAGTGCTCTTCAGTGGAGGATTATTTATTTATTTATTTATTTATTTATTTATTTATTTATTTATTTATGAGACTTATATACCGCTTTAAGTGCAAGCACTCTCTAAGCGGTGTACACCAGTAAGCAATGTATATATATATATTTACATTGCCCCCAACAATCTGGGTCCTCATTTTACCTACCCCGGAAGGATGGAAGGCTGAGTCAACCTTGAGCCGGTGAGATTTGAACCGCTGACCTGCTGATTACCTGTAGTGGGAAGGATAATTTATGAAGAACAGGCAATTAGTGTAAATGGGAACAATTTATACAACACAAGACATTCTACGCTTCAGCAAAATTGTGTTAATATGACTGTAAAGAAAGCTTACAGGTAAATCACTGTGAGTCTTATGTTCCAAAGTACCAACAGCAATCTTCACCATATGTTAATAAAATGTCTTGTTTTCTTACCAAATCATCTTAAAATGCCTTGAAAAGTCCTGAAATACCAACAGAGATGGTATGTATGGATTTCAGCTTTGTTCCTTTGTATTAACTTGCAACTTTCTCTTGTAAATAAATACTCATAGTTATTTCGGAATCCTTCCCTTGAAAGTACTACAGGGGGAAAAAATGAAAGGAGGATCCAAGGATTGAGTAAAACTATTACATTTATGTAGTAAGGAATAGAATTCATATATATTTTTTTTGAAAGCAAGAACTGTAGCAGTCCAAGAGAGATGTTAGATTAAAATATTCTTTGTGATTTCGTATGATACACATTTTAACCTATTTTGTATCATTAGTGTCTTTTTTTCCCCCTTTTCAATTTCCATTCATTTGACATCATTATTCAGTTTGTGGAGATTTAACTCAAAATTTTGGTCATCAGTGAAACAAAAAGTAATGGCCGCTTTTACAGAATAAGCTGATCATAATTGTCACGTTACTTGGAAGTGATCACAAACGTTTCCACAGGGTTGACATTTAATGTGACAGTAATTTTCCTTTCTTCTGCTGAGAGACTCATGCCAAATGATGGACAATTTACTTTCCTATTTCTCCTGAAAGGTGTGGGTGTGCATACGTGTGGACAATTTATCTTCTAAAAAAGATTCACAAAGAGTTGTTACTTTAAAACACTCCTTGGAACTGTTTTTTTTTTTTCCCATTTCATGTTCATTAAATGAACAAAACTATGATGGAATTTTGATAATGCTTTAAAAATACAGGGCAGAATCCAGGTAGAAGTACAAAATTAACATCTCATTAATTTCAATGACAGAATTAACATTTGCCTGAATCAGTTCTGTTAAATTCAAAGCTGCCTAAACTGGCTTAACTTCATTTGGAATAAACTTGGGATTTTAAAGCTACAGGAACCATGTGTTAAATGTGCAGCAGTGATGATGATAATGATGATGATGATGATGATGATGATGATGAATCATCGCACAGTCAGCCAGATGTTCAGACTGGATTTGGCATTTTGTCTACCTATCGAGTCCTTACCCAGGACCTGGGATAGGCAGATGTGGATGTTTGATGATATTACAGATATCGTCACAGGATGGAAGCAGTTCCCAGTAAGGCTGCCTTTTGCAATTGACTAATGGCAAATTTGTCAATGCCAATGGTGTTCAAGTGGTGTTCCAGATGTTTTAGGATTGCACATTATTATTATTATTATTAATTAGACATCAACCTCAGTCAACTGAACATTCAAATTGACTGGCGCTGATGGTTGACATAGGTTTCTGCCAGCATCCTAGGGGTCAACCTGGTACCTCCTTAAAATGTAAGATATTTCGAATAGCACAGTTTTTTGTAGCATTGCTGGAGTTATTACAGGAAGCTGCAATTGTTGTTGTTGTTATTATTATTATTATTATTATTATTATTATTATTATTATTATTATTATTATTATTATTACTTTTATTACTGTTATTACTGTTATTATAGATTTAATCTGCAATTCAATTCATAGTCTGGTAAGTCCTAACCAAGGAGAGCTACTCAGGTAGCGTTTGAGTATGTAGACAGTTCCGAATAAGGTGGGTTTGTTTTTTTTTTGCAAAGTCAGGATATTCAGATCTAATAAGTTCAGGATTTCCATGTATCTAGGTAGCCCTTTGGGTATTGCTCCAAGGGCTCCTATTACTATTGGAACAACCATTGATTTCCACCTCCAGAGTCACTCAATTTCAATTTGCAAATCACAATATTTTGTTATTTTTTCTCTTTAATTTGTGCATTACCTAGTATGGCAATATCAATGAACTAGACTTTTTTTCTTTTCCATAATAGTGATTCCAGGTGTATTGTGGGCCAGATATCTGTCTGTTTGGATCTGAAAGTCTATTATTATTATAGTTGTTGTTGTTGTTGTTGCTGTTGCTGCTGCTGTTGCTGTTGCTGCTGTTGTATTACTACTACTACTACTACTACTATTATTATTATTATTATTATCAATCATCGCACAGTCAGCCAGATGTTCAGACTGGATTTGGCATTTTGTCTACCTATCGAGTCCTTACCCAGGACCTGGGATAGGCAGAAGTAGATGTTTGATGGTATTATAGGTATCGTCGCAGGATGGAAGCAGTTCCTAATAAGGCCGCCTTTTGCAATTGACTAATAGCGAATTTGTCAATGCCAATGGTGTTCAAGTGGTGCTCCAGTTGTTTTGGGATTGCGCCCAAGGAGCCTATGACTATTGGTACTACCCTTGCTTGCTTTTGCCACAGTCTTTCTATTTCTATTTGTAGGTCTTTGTATTTTGTTATCTTCTCCAGTTCTTTCTCTTCTATTCTGCTGTCTCCAGGCACTGCCACGTCCACTATCCAGACTTTTTTGTCTTTCTTATCGACAATTGTTAAGTCTGGGGTGTTATGTTGCAGGTGCTTGTCTGTTTGAATTCTGAAGTCCCAGAGCAGTTTAATTTTATCATTTTCTATGACTTTCTCTATTTTATGATCCCACCAGTTTTTGCTTACAGGCAAATGATATTTTTTGCAGATCTTCCAATGCACCATTGTTGCTACTTTGTCATGCCGCTGCTTGTAATCAGTCTGTGCAATCTTCTTGCAACAGCTTACCAAGTGGTCCACTGTTTCTTCAGCTTCTTTGCATAGGCGGCACTTACTGTCTGTTGCTGTCTTCTCAATTTTGACTTTGTATGCATTTGTCCTTAAAGCTTGGTCTTGTGCAGCCAGAATTAATCCTCGGTCTCTTTCTTCAATTTTCCTGCTCTTAGCCATTGCCAGGTTTTATTATTATCTGCTTTCCCAGCTATTTTTTTAATGTATTGGCCATGTAGTGCTTTGTCTTCCCATGCCTCTATTCTGTTCTTCATTTGGTCTTTCTTGTAGGCCAGTTTGGTCTCTCCAGTAGTTAGTAAGCCTTCCTGATATACTAATTTCAGTGCATCTTCATCATTGTTCTTCAGATATTCTTCCAAAGCCATTTTTTCTTCTTCAACCATCTGATGTACTTGTAGCATTCCACGCCCACCTATTTGCCTTGGTAGATAAAGTCTATCAATGTCACTGCGTGGATGAAGGGCATGATTCATTGTCATTATTTTTCTGGTCTGCCTATCCATTGCTTTTAGTTCTGCTTGAGTCCAGTCCACTATTCCAGCTGTGTACCTAATGACTGGGATTGCCCAGGTGTTGATTGCCTTTATGGTATTTCCTCCATTGAGTTTGGATTTTAAGATCTTCTTCACTCTCTTGATGTATTCACCTCTAATCTTTTTCTTGACTTCAGTGTGCTTGATGTTGTCAGCTTGAAGGATACCCAAGTATTTGTAGTAATCTTCCTCATCCAGACTCTTAATGTTATTTTCGTGGGGCATCTTGATTCCTTCAGTTTTCACTATTTTTCCTTGTTTGATAGTAAGTGTGGCACATTTGTCCAAGCCAAACTCCATTACAATATCTTGGCTATATATACGGACAGTGTTGAGCAGCGATTCTATTTCAGATGGCGTTTTTCCATACAGCTTCAGATCATCCATGTAAAGGAGATGGGATAGTCTAGCAGATGTTTTTGATGTTTGATAACCATGTCCTGAGTTATTCAGTATTGTTGACAGAGGAAACAGTGCAATAACAAATAGTAATGGTGATAATGAATCTCCTTGAAATATTCCTCTCTTGATATTAACCTCTCCCAGCTTTTCACCATTGATCTGCAACTGTGTCTTCCATTGGGCCATCGATTTTTGCACAAATTTTCTGATGTTTCTACTTACTCCTGTTATTTCTAGGCACTTGATTATCCAATCATGTGGCAGAGAGTCAAATGCCTTTTTGTAGTCAATCCATGCCACATTCAGGTTGGTCTTCCTTCTCTTGCAGTTTTCCAAGATCATTTTGTCTATTAGGAGTTGATCTTTTGTTCCTCTGCTATTGGGGCGGTTTCCTTTCTGCTCAGGTGGAAAGAGATTGTTTTCAACTAGATGCTGTTGTACTGCATCAGCTACACACCAGTTAGTAATTTGAAAGTTGTTGGTAAGCAGGTAATTGGCCTGTAGTTACCTGGTGTTGCCCCTTTTGCTGGATTTTTCATTATTAGGTAGGTTTTCCCAGTTGTTAGCCACTTTTCAATTTCTCCTCCTTGTAGTATATTGTTGAACTGCTTGGCAATGAGTGGGTGTATAACAGTTAGATGTTTCAACCAAAACCCATGCAGTTCATCTTCACCTGGTGCTGACCAATTTTTGATTTTCTTTGCTCTTTTTTCTACCATTTTTGTTGTTATTACTAGTTCTTTCATTTCAACTTCTGTTTTATTTGCATCCACCTCTTTTAACCAAGCCGCATCCTTGTTGTATTTCTTTGGGTTATCCCATATCTGCTTCCAGAACTGCACTGTTTCTTCCTTGTCAGGTACTGACTGATTCCTTGCAGTTTCTCCATTGATGGATTGGTAGAAACGTTTCTGATTGGATTGAAATTGGAGGTTCTGCCTATAGTTTGCAATTCGAGCTTCATATCTACTGATTTTCCTGGCTATAGCTGTTATTTGTTGCTTTATTATTTCCAGTGCTTCCTTGATCTTCCTTGTTTCTAAGTGGTATTTCTTGATTAGGTATTCTTTGGTCTTCTTGTTCTTCAGCTTCTTTTCTTTCATCTGTTCTAGCTTGCTTGCATGTGATCTTAACTTGCTGATCTTATTTTCTAGTCTAACCTTCCATTTTTGTGGTGCACTGTTTGTTTGTTTTTCTTTTTTGTTGATTTTACATCCCAGGTATTCTGTTATAACTGCAGCTGTGCTGTACATTAGTTGGTTTGTTTCTTGCAGTGAATTGGTGCTTATACTTGCTATTGCAGTATTTGCATCTTTTAATGCTTGTGCTAGCTGTTTCTTTGGAACAAGCTTCAATGCAGGCAGCCTTATTCTGTTGTTTTTGTGCTGTTCTAGATGCTCAGTTATTCTTTGTTTCAATTCTTTTATTTCTTTAGTTAGAGGGTTTTGTTCTTCCTGAGGAAGAGGTGCCTGGTTTCCAAATGAGAACAGTTGTATATCTCTACTGGATTCTTTCACTGCCAATGCCAACTCCCCCTGGTTTGCCTCTACATTCTGAATTACTTCTTGTAAGGCTTTGATTTCTTTGCCCTGGGTAAACCTTTGCAGTTCGTCCAATTCTGTTTCTGTAAATACTTTATTTCGTGTTATAAATCGGCGTTGATCTGCTAGTCTCTGTTCTGTTATTTCTGATTCTGGATGTTGTTCTTTCCAGAATTGGTGCATTCGTTTTAGATATCCTCGCCTTGTTGGACTTGATCTGTAGTAACAGATCATTATTTCTTTGTTTTCCATCACTGTGTATCTGCGACGGGTAAACACCTTTTCTTCCAGTAGTTCTGCAGCTGCTGGCCCTGGTTGCTCAGCCAACAGTCCTGAGTCCTGTAACCCATTTTCACCAGATATCCAGGAACTCCAATATCTAGTGCGGACCTTGTTAACCCGGGCGACGTCCGAGCCGGTATGGCATTCTGAAATTTGCGTCTCACCATATTTTTTATGGGAGAGACACTCTTTGTCTGACTCCTCTGATGAGACCTGTCCAGTATGGTTGAACCTCTGGCATAGCTCTCATCTTCCTCAGAGTACACAAGCCCCACAACCACGTCAAGGTAGTGCCTCACTGGGGGTATTATTATTATTATTATTATTATTATTATTATTATTATTTTCTGTAATTTAAATCTCTAGGCCTGTCCACTCACTGTCATCGTCTCTGGAGAGGGTACAAAGATTAAACTAAAGAGCCAATAGATTAAAAACAAAGATTAATGATGGTCATATTGAGAAAAAGCTGTAACTATAGAAACACACAGCATTTTCATTTGACTGGGCAGAGTTCAGTTGAAATGCAGAACCTGGAAGACCAGATTTTCAAGGTCTTGAATTTGCAGTAGTATTTAATTTAGCTGATTGAATTCATTTGTTTTAGTGAATATCTCGCCTCCGAAGTCCCACTGGGAAAGTACTGTGCAGAAACAGTGGGTTAAAGCATCATCTGGAGAATCACATTTATTTTAGGGCCATCCACCTCCCAGGTCAAGACTGAGAGCAGGGAACAGCTTCCTCAAAACTTCTGTCCCTCTTAACAACCAGTCACCCCAGTCTCCCCTAGAACTATGGAAGGCAAGGGAGGAGCTACTGGGCAACTGGGCACAACCACATGACTTTCTGCCATCTGGTCAAAAACAATCTTGGCTTGTATGGAAATTGCTAAATAGCCTGGATGCCAAGGTAGTAAAATCAAAGGACCAACTGAAGAAAATAGGGCCCATCTATAGAAGACGCTCTGTGTGAATCTGGAGAAGAACATTCCATGTTGGCAATGGTTTGCTCTCCAAGCTTGTTTCAATTTAGAGTGGAGTGGAGTGGAGTGGAGTGGAGTGGAATGGAATGGAATGGAATAGTATAGAGTAGAGTAGAGTAGAGTAGAGTAGAGTAGAGTAGAGTAGAGTAATGGAATGAAGAGTAGAATAGAATAGAATAGAATAGAATAGAATAGAATAGAATAGAATAGAATAGAATGCAAGGGAAGAGAAGAGAAAAGAAGAGAAGAGAAGAGAAGATGGAAGGGACCTTGGAGGTCTTCTAGTCCAGCCCCAAGTCTTTTTTTTTATTTTATTTTTTTTATTTTTATTAAAAAAAAATTAAAATTTTACAATAAAAACCCCTTCCCCAATCCCTCCCAACCCACCCCAAAACCCTCCCCTGTTCTTCCCAGAGCTGAATACAGGCTTAACTAGATCTTAAAAGAAAAAAAAGTTTTAAACCCAAATAAACCTTAAGCAAATATAATTACACTCAATAAACAAATTGTAAAATACTTTAACTCCGTTATATATAAAAAACAAAAAGAGGAAAAACAAAAGAGAAAATAAAAAAATAAAAAAATAAAAAATTAAAGAATAATAACAATTACACTTCTAAATAATATCTTAAACTTATATAAATTATTCAAAAGCTAGATAATATTTTCTTATATCATACTTATATTGTATAAAATTTATCCATCTTTTCCACACCGAAAGATACTTCCTTTGCGATTGATCTTTCAAGAAAGCCGAAATTTTTGCCATTTCCGCTAAGTAGGAAACTTTAAAAAACCATTCTTGCAAAGTAGGCAAAAATTCCTTCTTCCAATATTTCCCTATTAACAACCTAGCCGCAGTAATTAAATTTAACATTAGTATAATTTCTTTACTGTCACAGTCGGAAACAATACCCAACAAAAACAATTGTGGAGTAAATTTTATCCTTCTTTTAAAAATTCTTTGAATATTCCACCAGTCCAGCCCCCAGTCTTGACCTTGACTTGATGGCAGATAATGAGTACTTAATCAATATTAACTTGGCATGTCCAGAGCACCTCAAACTGTAACAAAGAATGAGTTCATACTCCCTTCTCACTCTCTCTGTTTCTATTCCGTTCTTCAAATTAATAAAGCTTGGAAGAACTGGCAAAATAAGGTGATCGGAAGCCTACAATAATCTCCCAGAAATTGAAAAGAGATAATCCATTATTAGTCCTGCTCCACTCAATACACAGCTGTGTGCAAGTGGTACCATGTTAAGTTCAAGTGCTTTGAAAAACAATCAACATTATGAAAAGCTCAAATTTTACATCTGTATTCCAGCCTTTCCAGATTCACATGTATCCAAGGCATTTCTCAATCAAACGGCTGGTCTTAGTCTAAACTCAACAACCAATCTAAACTTAATGAGGTTAAACTAAGGTAAGGTAAAGCTGGGTGTTGGGGGAGACTTGGATAGAAAGGAGCAGTGAATCCTAGGTTTGCAGACTATCTTGGCAAGGTGACAAAAATCCCAGAATAAAGATATGGTTAATAAGGGCCACCTTTTTTCACATGGACTTAAATCAAATAGTTTTATTGTGGTTAGTCCTAGAAGCAAGACTGGACAGTGGTGTGTTGCCTTGCTGTAGTGAATATTAAAACCAAACCTATGTTGGCAGGTATTCAATCTTCAATGAGTTACTGGTTCACTTGATAGGAAAGAGATTTATGCTGAAATTTACTGTACCTAGATTGAAAAAAAGAAATGTGTTTTCTGGAAGATGAAACTGACTATGATTACACAAACAATGAAGAAAGGCTTGGCATTCAAAGACATCTGCCCTCAGTTGACCCCTAGAAATAAACCACCTTTTCATATCATTCAAAAGAGATGGTAATAGAAGTTCTGAAGCCAACAAAAAGACTTCTCCAACACCCACATAAGCACAAACACCAGACAGCAGACAAATGATCAAGGAGAAACAGGAAGGAAACCCCACACCCATGAGCACTGATGATGTCACCTAGTTGGGTAATGAAATGTCTTCAAGCAAACGACCAAGATCAGACACCACCAAGGACCCCACAGTTCAACTCCTGAGCTACTTACATTCTTGTCTATTGGCAACAGATTATTGCTGTAATGTCTTCCAGGATGAAAGTGTCAGATGGTAAACCAAGTCATGGCAACATTTACAGAATGAACAGGTTGACCCATAACTTCTAAGGGATTTGTTTCTAGCTTCTCAGGAATGCGAGGCATATGTGACTATCTTCTGAAGCTAAACTATAATCAAGAGGTGGGTGGCTTCAACTCAAAACAAGCTGATTCAAGTGAGCTGGGACTCCAACTTCTAGATAAGATAGAGATCATGGCTGTTGTTGATATTGAAACTTGGTGGAAAATGCCAGGAAGAGAAGACTTACTTCCTGTAGAAGAGAGATAACACTATATACCATCAATGGCCTCTGTTCCAATATTCCCATTTGTGTTATTTAGTAGTTTTGTAGAACTGGAGTTGAGTGGACTTTAAGAGTCTTTGGTGGTCTCTGAGCGAGATTGTTTTCTTGCAGACGTTTCATTACCCAAAACAGATGTCAGCAGTGGCTAGGACAGTGCTAGACTAGCATTGATGATAACAGAATAACAGAGTTGGAAGGGACCTTGGAGGTCTTCTAGTCCATCCCCCTGCTCTAGCAGGAGACTCTATATCAGGGATGTCAAACTGCTAGCCCGCGGGCCGGACACGTCACAAAACCGTGCCCATACCATTGCCGGCAATGAGGGAAAAGTTCCGATACATTGCGTGAGTTTGACATGTCTGTCCTATATCATTTCACACAAGTGGCTGTCCAGTCTCTTCTTAAAGACCTCCACTGATGGAACACCTACAACGTCTGAAGGCAAACTGTTCCACTGGTTGATTGTTCTCACTGTTACCTAATTTGGGTAATGAAATGTCTGCAAGAAAACCACCTAGGCTCAGAGATCATCAAAGCCCACTTATTTCCATCCTGACTACAACTATTCTCCTTTATTCAATGGAGTTTATTGTGCTGAGAAAAGGCCTGTTACATTATTGAATTAGACTATAAAGAGCTTTCCCAGGTTTTGCTGCCATTAACATGATTTTCCTGGGAAATATATAGATGCAGTAGTCTTCCCTTTGCTTTCTACACCGCTGTGCACACGCTGTTCATGTGGCTGTGTGCTGTTCTTCTGAATCCGTTCCAACCAATATGGTCTCCACCTTCAGTCGATGCTGGGGAGCCGCCTGGGAAAGCCAAGGGAAATCATCAAAACAATTAAAAAATGAAAATTAGAATATTTCAGACATGTGATGCGACACCCAGAAAAATACGGCATACTCCATTTAATCCTCCAGAGAAAGATTGAAGGCAAACGAGGTCCAGGCAGAAGAAGAACATTGTGGCTTCAAAATCTAAGGGACTGGTTTGGACAAAACTCAGCAGCACTTTTTTTTGCACGGCTGCTGATAAAAAGAGGATCGCCAACATGATCGCTAACGTCCGATAACGGATATGGCACAATAATAATAATAATAAAGAGCTTTAGAAGTAATGACTAGTGCATGTTGAATTGGGCCCAGGCACTAATATGATGGGCATTTTATCCATATTTCTTTGCAATGGCAAGGTTGCCTTGCCAGCAATTTGTTTGCTGAATTCTGAACTAACTGGAACTTCTGGATCGAATGAATGAATGAATGAATGAATGAATGAATGAATCACACAATCAGGCAGAGTTTGAACATAGACAGCTGTCAAGAACAAAGATGATTAGGGGACTGGAGGCTAAAACATATAAGGAACGGTTGCTAAAATTGGGTATGTCTAGTTTAACGAAGAGAAGGACAAAAGGTGACATGATAGCAGTATTCCAATATCTCAGGGGCTGCCATAAAGAAGAGGAAATCAAGCTATTTTCCAAAGCACCTGAAGGCAGGACAAGAAGCAATGGGTGGAAACTAATCAAGGAGAGAAGCAACCTAGAACTAAGGAGAAACTTCCTGACAGTGAGAACAATTAATCAGTGGAACAGCCTGCCTCCAGAAGCAGTAAATGCTCCAACACTGGAAGTTTTTAAGAAGAGACTGGACAGCCATTTGTCCGAAATGGTGTAGGGTTTCCTGCCTGAGCAGGGGGTTGGACTAGATGACCTCCAAGGTCCCTTCCAACTTTACTACTATTATTAAAGATATTTGGAAGCCTCTAGACACTATGTTTGGGACTCGGGAATTATTTGCACAAAAAAAATCCTTGTTTATCTAATCATACTTGGACAATAAAGTATTCTATTATTATGTCATACACTGCCACATTGCCTAAACCTTTATCCATTCTCCCATTACATCTACCTTAGTGAATAAGGGAAACTGAGCAAAAACAAGCCCCCTTTGAAAGAGTCAGAGCAACTTTTGAGTCCTACAATTTATTCAGATAATTATATTAAAATTAATAAGGAGTTTGATGCAAACAAAGAGAACGAACTGCACGATGCTCATTAGCCCAAAGTAAACTCTCTTGAGTAAGTGTCTTTTTCCAGTGCCTTGGGAATATTCTTTTTAAGCTTTGTTACTTGACAGTCTTTTAATTGCAGTGATTGAAGTCAGTCTTTCAGCTTGTGAAACAAATTCGCTTTTGATTTATCAGATATTCACTAAAAGCTCTGAGTTCACAATCATAATGTTGCATATGGTATAAGAAAAGAAAAAATCTGTTCTCTAAAGAATTGAAAATAAATTGAAATTAAATGTATCATTTTAGCTTAAGCTATTTAGCTTAAATATTTAACTTAAGGTGCACATTAATGGAATGAATGAGTGGCATTATTTAAATAAAAGCAATACCAATCATTTTAATATTTTATATATGCAACTTCAGAGAAGGGATGAATGCATAAAGCCAAATATTTTCTTTTGACTGATTTATTTTGCATTGTTTATTTTATACTAAATGACTCCACAATGCCAAAATTTTGTGACATGATTAATAATTATTAGCACAATTAATTAGTAATAGCACTCATCTAGTAGTTTTTGAATTAACAAACAAGTTTGAAAAGTTTCATTATTAACTGATGAGACCCTTAAATTAACAGATATATTCAAAAAAATCAACCCGATTTTATGTGAAAGTTCAAATCAACTTGGAAAAGCATTTTGGTCATCTGGCTCAAATGATCGAAACTTGTTGTTTTACCACCTGATTTGAACAGTTTTCTTTTTGCTTGTGCGTACAAGCATCCAAATGTTGAGTTGATTCTCTCTCTCTCTCTCTCTCTCTCTCTCCCTCCCTCCCTCCCTCCCTCCCTCCCTCCCTCCTACCTGTCGCCTCTCTCCTACCTGTCTGTCTGTCCATCCGTCCGTCCATGCATCTCTCTCTCTCCTATCTATCTATCTATCTATCTATCTATCTATCTATCTATCTATCTATCTATCTATCTCCTATCTGTCTGTCTGTCTATCTATCTATCTATCTATCTATCTATCTATCTATCTATCTATCTCCTATCTGTCTGTCTTCTGTCTATCTATCTATCATCTATCTATCTATCTATCTATCTATCTATCTATCTATCTATCTATCTATCTATCTATCTATCCTTAGTCAATCGTTAGATTATATCATCTGCTTTTTGGCATTGGGAATCAATGAAATGAACCAGTCTAAGACTGTTGATCATGTGAGCAAGCATCTCTGATCCCAGGTCCTTAGGGAGGACTTGATGAGTCGATGAGTGGACAAAAATGCTAAATTCAGTCTAAACCATTGGCTGACTGTGTAACCAACCACAACTGCAATAGCAACAGGTACTGAAGAGAGATAAAATCGTCTTTGCAAAGTTCTCCTGAGAAAAGTGAAAACAATGTGAAACTATGAAAAACAATGCTGAAACCATCTGACAGCTAATATTTAGATTGAAAGGACGCAAGAAATCACTTTAAAGGTTTTAAAAAGAATAAGAATTGTGCAGCAACTGTTCATACTTATTGAAAAGCTAGATGTTTTTCTCCTTTTCTCCATTTTTTTTTTTTTTTTTTTTACAAAAGCACTCTGGGGAAAATGTTGTCTTCAGAAGTAGCTATTGGCAGCACACAATTCCCTCTTTGCTAGCTACAGCATATTTTATATTAAATTGCACCTGGCACAGCTCAGTGATTCAAACACCTAGGAGCCTTAGAGGCAATACAGATGTAATCTATAGGTAGGGCACCAGAGCTTAAAATGTGCTATTTTGCCACCACGAATCTCTCTCTATATATATATTTTTAATACTATATTTAGATAACTTGTGTGTTTATTTAAAATATTTTCACCATATCTTTTCTTTAATATTTGAATGAAAAGCTACGCAACTAATACAGAAATAAATTTTAAAAAGCTGGAGAAAAGAAAGAGAGAGAGAGAGAGAGAGAGAGAGAGAAAGAAAGAAAGAAAGAAAGAAAGAAAGAAAGAAAGAAAGAAAGAAAGAAAGAAAGAAAGATAGATAACATAGGTGAGATAAGAGAAGGAAGAAATACAGAAGAAAGAAAAAGAAAGGAAGGAAAGAAAGAAAGAAAGAAAGAAAGAAAGAGAAAGAAAGAAAAAGAAGGAAAGAAAGAAAAAAATGGTATTCCTAATACTTGAAACTGCTTCCTAGAATATTTCTATAAGACTAACTTTCTTCTCTTTTTCTATTTGTAAATAACTATCATCTATCTATCTATCTATCTATCTATCTATCTATCTATCTATCTATCTATCTATCTATCTATCTATTTATCTCTAGCTATAGCTATAGCTATAGCTATATATATTCTATGCATCCTCTCTAAATTATCTATCTGTCTATCTATCTATCTATCTATCTATCTATCTATCTATCTATCTATCTATCTATCTGTATCTATCTATCTATCTATCTATCTATCTATCTATCTATCTATCTATCTATTTATCTTTATCTCTAGCTATAGCTATAGCTATATATATTCTATCTGTATCCTCTCTAAATTATCTATCTATCTATCTATCTATCTATCTATCTATCTATCTATCTATCTATCTATCTATCTATCTATCTATCTATCTATCATTTATGAATGCCTATTCCTAAAAACAGTATTTTCTCAAGCATTTTCCTTTATAAGAATGCTTTCTTTTTAATGTTTCCATTGCTATAATATCCTATGAATACATATAACACTCATTTACGCCAACTCTTTGGTGGAAATCTGCGAAATAGAAAAAGGTAGCTTTTTTCTGACTCGTTGATTTTTTAAAAAAAAATATGGATGTGTAAGATTTTATCTAGCTCATCTGTATTAGCATATCACTCCCTTAGATTAGAACAAATGAGAAGTTGAGTTGAAGGTCATCTGCCTATTGATAACACCTCATTCCAAATCTTTAAATGGGATTTGCCAGCAGTATGTAGAATAAAGCTACAGAGGGGCAACATAGATACCTGTGGCCTATCACAGCATAGAGAGGTCCTCCGGGGACATACAAAATGGTCTTCAGGTTCCCCCACCTTTTTTTTTTAATACACCACTTTGACTTGAATAGAGAAAACAAATTGTTCTAAGAAACTATATCATCCAGCCTAGTTTATTTTATCAAGGAATTAACTTGATTTCGCAAAACAAGTAATCTTGTTATCTGAGAAGCACTGACTCAGACCATTTTTCTACCTGAGGCTAAGGTAATTGTCTTGTTGCTTTCTCTGTAAAGAGCGTGATGGAGTGCTAGCTGAATCTCATTTCAACCCCTGCAATAGAATATTGTCTCCTTCCATCCCTGAAGGTGACAACCTATCTTAGCTAGAATCGAGATGGAGAATCCATGTGGTATACACAGTTTTAATAATAATAATAATAACAACAACAACAACAACAACAACAACAACTGCTTCCATCCTGCGACGATATTTGTAATACCATCAAACATCCACATCTGCCTATCCCAGGTCCTGGGTAAGGACTCGATAGGTAGACAAAATGCCAAATCCAGTCTGAACATCTGGCTGACTGTGCGATGATCCATAATAATAATAAGTTGGAAGGGACCTTGTTTTAATAATAATAATAATAATAATAATAATAATAATAATAATAATAATAATAATAATAATAATAATAATAATAATAATAATAATAATAATAAGTTGGAAGGGACCTTGGAGGTCATCTAGTCCAACCCCCTGCTTAGGCAGGAAACTTTATACCATATCAGACAAATGGCTGTCCAGTTTCTTCTTAAAAACTTGCAGTGTTGGAGCATTCACAACTTTTGGAGGCAGGATGTTCCATTGTTTAATTGTTGTGTCAGGAAATTTCTCCTTAGTTCTAAGTTGCTTCTCTCCTTGATTAGTTTCCATCCGTTGCTTCTTGTCCTGCCTTCAGGCGCTTTGGAGAATAGCTTGACTCCCTCTTCTTTGGGGCAGCCCCTCAAATATGCTATCCTGTCACTCCCTAGTCCTTTTTTTCATTAAACTAGACATACCAATTCCGGAAACAGTTCCTTATATGCTTTGGCCTCCAGTCCCCTGATTATCTTTGTTGCTCTTCTCTGTACTCTTTCTAGAGTCTCAGCATCTTTTTTACATTGTGGTGACCAAAACTGATGCAGTATTCCAAGTGTAGCCTTACCAAGGCATTGTAAAGTGGTATTAATACTTCACGTGATCTTGATTCTATCCCTCTGTTAATGCAGCCTAGCACTGTGTTGGCCTTTTTGGCAGCTGCAGCACACGGCTGGCTCATATTTAAGTGATTGTCCACTAGGACTCCGAGATCCCTCTCACAGTTGCTACTATTGAGCAAGGTACCCCCTATACTATACCTGCACATTTGGTTTTTCTTGCCTAAATGTAGAACTTTATTTTTTTCAACCTTGAATTTCATTTTGTTAGATAGCGCCCAGTGTTCCAGTTTGTTCAGATTCACTTCCTCAAAGTGAATTGTGTCAGACTATTTCAAATAGTTTTGGGAAGGCGAATTGCCATAGCTCTTATCTGTGAGATTTTTTTTTCCTGAGTCTCAATATATTATATTTTATATTATGGGTTGTGATATTGTTTGTTTTTTATCCGGATCTCAAAAAGGGGAAACAATATCATAAATAGAACCGGTCCATCAGTCAGAGCTAGTAAATCTTTTGATGCTTGTTTGTTTACTGTAGACTGCATTTCCAAGGCCATGTTGTCACTGACTACTGATTGAAAGATACTTCATTGATTATAGATAAAGAAAATCCAAACAAACTTCCAAGTTTTCCCCAAGACTTTTAGTAAGGGAAGGGCAGAATTCTTCTCTGCTCAACTTTAATAGCTTCTCCAGAATCCACAGATAATTAGATGACATTTTCTTCCCTTCAAGCTTCTTTGTATGCTTGTTTATTCAACTCACAGTGAACACAAGCCTGGAGAATCACCAGAAACCCCATTATGAGAGCCTAGCGAAGTTTATTAACAAAAATATGCACACAAATGCCTTTTTGTACTCAGCAGAAATGATGGACTTCAGTTATCAAGATCAGAAAACCGAAATTTGTTCTTGTCTCCACCTGTCTGAAGATAAGGGACTTTCAAGAAGAGATGATATTTGGGGAGAAGCAAGGATTCCCCCCCATACACACACATCTATTCATTAAATTTCTTTCTATCTCTCTATCTCTCCTCCCTTCCCCCATTTCAAACAATTTTAACTATCGTGGATTAATACAATGAATTCCATGCAGACTTGGATAATCATCCCAGATCATTTCTTTGCTAGATTTAAAGAAAGACTTAAATATAATACCATGTCTTATCTAGAACAATGGATGCATTCTGATTTGTAAATCCATTACACATACACACACACACACACACAAACCATTAAGAGCAGAACAGCTGATAAAGATCAACTGTTGGTGGATACTCTGGTACTATAATGACAGGCTAGAATAATTATTACGAAAATTCAGAGGGGGGAAGCAAATACACAGCAGTAGCCTTCCTGATTGAGAAGGCAATTCCCATCTCTGTCCTGTCCTATTTTTAAAATGCTATAAAAGGGATAAGGCCGACGTGAGCTTCTCAGAAATTAAAAAGTGGGAGATTGATATCATAATAATAACCATTAGGCACTGCAGGGTGCAAAATAATACACTGGACTTCTGGATTAATGGTCCTGTGAAAGCAAGCCTTGTCACATCAAGGATACTTAATTATAAAATGGCTTTGGAATGCTAGACAGTCTGTGATGTATTTAATGTAAGTCATAGCTTTTCCACGGTTCATTTTAACTCTTTGTCTCCCATGTCCTTGTGATTTTTTTTTTTTTTTCTTCAAGCACAACTCTGACTGACATCATTTCTCTTTAGGGATCTGGCTGAGCCAGTGATGGCGAGCCTTTTAGAGACCGAGTGCCCAAACCGCAACCCAAAACACAATTATTTATCACAAAGTGCCAGGGCCGCATCAGCATTGTGGTGCCCTCGGGGGGGGGGCAGGGGTGTGGCCCACAGGGTGAACGTGGCTGCAATGTTCTTGGCAGACTGAATGGGCATGGCCAGGGTGGGCATGGCCACCTTGATGTTGCTCGTGGGGGGATGCCTGTGGGGGCTGGGCAGGATTGGGGGAGATCCAGGGGGTGTCTGGTGGGTGGGGTGGTGGGCAGGAGGGTTGCCCTGCGGGGTGAGGCAGGGGGTAGAGTGGGGGTGCTCTTTCTGCACGGCAAGGCGAGGCAGGGGTGGCTGCTGACTGACACCAACATCCCCTGCACAAAGAGGCCAGCGAGCGCATGGGGGCATGCTCAACCACCTCTACTTGAGCTTGCTAGCCAGCTGCTTCGCCTTCTTTGTGCTGGGGGGGGGCTGCTGCTCCGGGCACCAGCGGCAGCCTAATGGTGGCAGTGGCAGCAGGTATACCCACAGAGAGGGCTCTGAGTGCCGCCTCTGGCACGCGTGCCATAGGTTCGCCATCACTGGGCTAAGCTATTGATTTCTTCGATGCTATGGAGGATTTTAGATACGTCTGAAACTTTTTGAACTTTTCCGCCATCTTTTTCAGATATGATTTTCAATAAGGAAAATAAGGACAGAGAAATATTTTGTCACTCTTACCACTATGAGGTAAGCTCGGTTAGTGGTTTTAACTTTAGAATAGAATAGAATGGAATGGAATGGAAAATGAATAGAGCAAAAAGAATAGAATAGAATAGAATAGAATAGAATAGAATAGAATAGAATAGAATAGAATAGAATAGAATAGAATAGAATAGAATAGAATAGAATAGAATAACAGAGTTGGAAGGGACCTTGGAGGTCATCTAGTCCAACCCCCTGCTCAGGCAGGAAACCCTATACCATTTCAGACAAATGGTTGTCCAACCTCTTCTTAAAAACGTGGAGCATTCACAACTTCTGGAGACAGGTTTTTCCACTGATGAATTGTTCTAACTGTCAGGAAATTTCTCCTTAATTCCAGGTTGCTTCTCTCTTTGGTTAGTTTCAATCCATTGCTTCTTGTCCTGCTTTCAGGTGCTTCAGAGAATAGTTTGACTCCCTCTTCTTTGTGGCAGCCCCTGAGATACTGGAACACTGTTATCATGTCACCTCTCATCCTTCTCTTCATTAAACTAGATATACCCAATTCCAGCAACCATTCTTTATGTGTTTTAGCCTCCAGTCCTCTAATCATCTTTGTTGCTCTTCTCTGTACTCTCTCTAGAATCTCAATATATTTTTTTTACAATGGGGTGAGCAAAACTGGATGCGGTATTCCACGTGTGGCCTTACCAAGGCATTGTAAAGTGGTATTAACACTTCACGTGATCTTGTGTTTGGTCATATTTGCCTCTCATCTTGGTGGGTCTTAGTCATTTTGAGTTTATGGTGTATCAGTTTGTGATACCCCACAGGGAATGCCAAGAATCATGGGGATGGGGTAGTGCTCAGGCTTAAGTAAGTCGAGGACTACTCAACTGGTGCAGCACCGTTTGCAGATTGGGACTTTGGGCGGGCTCAGCAGGGCAGAGACAGCCTGGACAATTCCTATTGGCTTTTGAAAGCCAATAGAATTAGACTCTATTCAAGAGAGTCTATTCTATTGGCTTTCAAAAGCCAATAGAATAAAAGGGAGTAGCACAGCTAAGGAAAAGGGAAAAAAAATGGCGGACTGCGTTGTTTGGCGACCCCCGTGAAATGGTCGTTCGACCCCAAATGGGGTCCCGACCCACAGGTTGAGAACCACTGGTCTATGGAGTCATCCAGGTCATGGTTGTCCCAAAGGAGCTTTTTTTCAAGAGACAACTGGATTTATTTTGTTTTTCTTTGAAGATGTTTCGCTTCTCATCCTAGAAGCTTCTTCAGCTCTGACTGTCGAGCCCCGTGAGGTTGACCCATCCGGGCCGATGGGGGGTGGGCCGTGAGCCCTTGGAGTCACCCAGACATCTTCCATTTGGTCTAACCTGCCTATTGGTCCGTTGCCGCTGCTGGGACGCTCGCCTCGCAGGGCCGACACTCAGTGGAGGGAGAGGGGGCCATCAGCTGGTGTTTCTCATGGCCAGAAGCCGACCAATGAGTTTGGTGCGTAGAAGGACACTCTAGGCTCAGCTGCTTCGTGAGGAGAACGAAGCAATCCTGCAAGGCCGCACGACCAATGAGCGCGGTGCCTCATGAGCGCGGTGCTGGCTGTGGAATTCTGGGAGTTGAAGTCCACATGCCTTAAAATTGTCAAGGTTGAGAAACACTGCTCTAGACCCAGCTGCTTCGTGAGCAGAACAAAGTAACCCTGCAAGGCAGTAGAGCGCAGCCAAACGAGCCGAAAGAACGCTGAGCCCAGCTTATTCCTGTATAGTACTTGATGTACTGGATGGTGGCTTCAGGGGTGGGGTAGGTTAATGAGGGTAGGGTTCGTTCCTGAAGGTGGGGTGGGCGTGTGTAACCTATGTAAAGCACTGAGAGCAATTCACTCCCAGTGCTGTCTTTATTTGGTACAGAGTGAAATAAAAACAACTACCGTCAGTCTTTCATTCCTACTTGCTAGCTTGTTATTCAGAGCACCAAAAAGGACATATTGACACTGACTGGATGGTGGAGAATGGAAGGATTTATATTTATATTTACAGCCCCATCTCCAGTTTACAACACAGTCCTCCAGGTAAATCTCCAAGGGGCCTCAACAACTCTCTAAAACAGTGGTTCTCAACCTGTGGGTCAGGACCCCATTTGGGGTCGAACAACCATTTCACGGGGTGGCCAAACAACACAGTCCGCCATTTTTTTCCCCTTTTCCTTAGCTGTGCTCCTCCCTTTTATTCTATTGGCTTTTGAAAGCCAATAGAATAGACTCTCTTGAATAGAGTCTAATTCTATTGGCTTTCAAAAGCCAATAGGAATTGTCCAGGCTATCTCTGCCCTGCTGAGCCCGCCAAAAGTCCCTTTCTGCAAACGGTGCTGCACCAGTTGAGTAGTCCTTGACTTACGACTGGTTGAGTAGTCCTCAACTTACGACCGGTTGGGGGTCGCGGCATTAAAAAAGTTGAGAACCACTGCTCTAAAAGAACGCAAATGATCATATGTCTGCAAGTAACATTCCCCACCATCCAGTCAGAGCTGAAGAAGCTTCTGGGATGAGAAGAAGAAAAACAAGAAAGTCCGGTTGCCTTTTGAAAAAGCACCTTTGGGATTAATGGATCTGGGTTACATAAGATTGAGGGTTGATTACTATTGGAGGGCAGCATACAATAGGAATTGTTTGGGTGCTTGGCTGCAACTTATAGTTATCCTGATTTTTGAAGCATAAATATGGTCATCATAGGCACAGAACATAAGTCCAGTGGATGCCATGATGTTTTTTTTCTCCTCCTTTATCCCAAGGCCTCGTGAAAGCTTGCAACGGGACACAGGTTTCCCTACTTCTGGGGTTGTTTTTTTCTTCAAATTCCCCTCTTCTCACTCCTGTTTTGAAAAATGACATGTCGCCGAAGAGTTGAACTATATTAAGATTTGACTCCTGTGCTCTTTCATTCCATGCAGTCACTCACTGAAATTGCTTGACTTCAACGGAATATGTGCGTTGGTTAAGTCTCATGAAAAATTAGTCCACTGTGTTTTCCCTCTCTCCCTTCACTTATTTTTGGAGTGGTTTTCTGTTTTGATTTCTTCTATACATCTCTGCTTAAATATAGTATGAATATTTATTTCTTTTTTAAAAAAATGTTTTCTTTTTCCAAAATGGAAATCTGCCTTTAGATAATCCAAACAGATGTTCAAATTGCTGAGCAGGAAACACAGCAGGTTGTATAAGTTGCAAAATACTAATTACAGCCCAGAGGAATATTTCCCAAAAAGGTGACCTCATAAATTTTGCTTAAGGGTTCAAACTTAGAAGAAGAAGAAGAAGAAGAAGAAGAAGAAGAAGAAGAAGAAGAAGAAGAAGAAGAAGAAGAAGAAGAAGAAGAAGAAGAAGAAGAAGAAGAAGAGAAGAAGAAGAAGAGAGAGAGAGAGAGGAGGAGGGAAGGAGGAGGAGGAGGAGGGAGGGGAGGAGGAGGGAGGAGGGAGGGAGGAAGGCGAGAGACATCCGATTAAGCTCAGAGAAAGTAGTGTGAGGTAGCCTTGAATTGCTTTGGGACAGCATTTCGGACAAGACATCCTCCTCTCCTCCTCCTCCTCCTCCTCCTCCTCCTCCTCCCTCCTCCTCCTCCCCTCCTCCTCCTCCCTCCTCCTCCTCATCATCATCATCATCATGATAATGATAATAAAGTTGGAAGGGATCTTGAAGGTCATCTAGTCCAACCCCCTGCTGAGGCAGGAAACCCTATACCATTTCAGACAAATGGCTATCCAGTCTCTTCTTAAAAACTTCCAGTGTTGGAGCATTCACCACTTCTGGAGGCAGGTTGTTCCACTGGTTAATTGTTCTAACTGTCAGGAAGTTTCTCCTTAGTTCTAGGTTGCTTCTCTCCTTGATGAGTTTCCCTCCGTTGCTTCTTGTCCTGCCTTCAGGTGCTTCAGAGAATAGCCTCTCCCTCTTCCTTGGGGCAACCCCTGAGATATTGGAAGACTGCTATCCTGTCCCCCCTCATCCTTCTCTTCATTAGACTAGACATCCCCAGTTCCTGCAACCATTCCTCATATGTTTTAGCCTCCAGTCCCCTAATCGTCTATGTTGCTCTTCTCTGTACTCTTTCTAGAGTCTCAACATCTTTTTTACATTGTGGTGACCAAAACTGGATGCAGTATTCCAAGTGTGGCCTTACCAAGGCATTGTAAAGTGGTATTAATACTTTCTTTAACATATTCTCTCCCTAAGGCAATCCAGAGTCTTCCAGGATGGCTAGATCAGAATTTCTAACAATCTATTATAAACAAACAAGCCACAAAAGGTTTACTAGCTCTGATTGATAGATAGATTTTATTTATAACATTCTTTCCCTCCTTGAGATCCAGATTTAAAAAAAGAACAATATCCCAACTCAAACTCTCCTTCCTCCATTTCCCTCCTACCATTCTGTGGATTGATGGGCTGAGAAAGAGTGGCTGGAACAAAATAGTTTAGGGAGCATTCATAACTCAGGGTGGACCTCCCCGTGTCTCTCTAACCCTTTAATTCCAAGAGGTTTGAATCCAATGTTTGGTTACTGCAAAAGATTGACTGTGCTCCTCAATCGACATTTCAGCTTCAAAGCAAAATCCCATCATCAAAATCGTTTTGAGCATTTTTTTTCCCCCGCTCTTTCCATGAAAATTTAAGCACGCTTTTTTAGAAAGCTTAACGTCCTCAAAGAAGGCAGATAGTTACTAATGAGGTCTTTAATAACTGGCCCACTCAGCAGCTTTCAAACCGAGAAACTAAACTAAGACACGGAGAAGCTTCTGCATGTCAAACAATTTACGCTGGGAGAGAGAGAGAGGGAGGGAGAAAAAAAAAACACGCTATTGCTAGAAGAGAAAGTGTCTGGAAGGCATTTGAAAGTTGTGCCATTTTCTATAATGTTTAAAATAAGCAATGATGCATAGATAATAGAAAGGGAATTGGTTCACCCCAAACTCGAGCACAAAACCAAGCCTCACGAAGAAGAAATTTGTTTCGTGAATGATAGGTAGGCAGTTTGAAAGGAAGATGATTTCTGTTGTAATGCATAATAATAGAAATAGTAGCAAAAACTACAGAGAAGTAGCAGATGTATATTGCCAGTCAAAAGCAGTGAGCAATGGCCAGCGAGGTGTTTTCACTATTTATTTCTGTTCTGCATACAGAGAGACGGAACACTCTTGCCTCGGAAATGCAATTTCGATTTCCATCCTCATGGATTGAATCCATAATTCGGTACTCTGCTGCTTAGGCCTTCTGGAGAGGCCTGACTGCAAAATGAAGACCCAAATGCAGCTGCAGAACTTAAGCCCCAGAAGAAGTGGACCCGCTGGGTGGGGCTGTCGGTGCTGGAGCTGAGGTAAAGCCTCCCCTGTAAATAAGACCTGGTTCCTCTTTTGGCGGCAATAAATAAATAAATAAATAAATAAGACCCAGTCTTATTTTCGAGGAAACCCGGTACTAATTTAACAACTGCAGTGGTTCACTTAACAACTGTGGCAAGAAATGTTGTAAAATGGGGCAAAATTTAACTTGATAACTTTGTCACTTAGCAACAGAACCTTTGGGCTTGTTTGTGGTCATAAGTAAAGGACTACCTGCAGTCTGATAGTCATGTACATCTGTACCATTAATACTATTGAAAATGTAAAATACATGTCCTCCAAATTGTTTCAGAATCCCAGCCATTATGCTGTCTTAAATTCTCCAAGGAAAAGGTAATTTTGTGACAGAGCTTTTTTTTTTTCCTCTGAGAGGAGAAAAGAATAAAAAAAAATTATATTAATGTGGATGCTGCTTATCTGGAAGTATGCAAATAAATCCAGGAAGCATTGAGTCAATTAACTTCTTCCCTCAAATAGGAACTGTGGAATTGTTTGCATTTAATTTATAAACTCAGATTATGAAGGATTTTTGTCAGAGATCTGGGACCAACACATTCAGGTACATTCATGTTCTGCCCTTTTATCCTACTATTTCTATTGATAACATGGTCCTCACCTAATTTTATTTGTACAGGTAGTCCTCGACTTACGATCACAACTGAGCCCCACATTTTTGTGGTTAAGTGAGACATTAGTTAAGTGAGTTTTACCCCATTTTACAACCTTTCTTGACACCATCGTTAAGGGGATCAGTGCAGTTGATAAGTTAGTAATATGGTTGTGTTAAGTGAATCTGGCTTCCCCGTTGACTTTACTTGTCAGAAGGTCTCCAAAGGGGATCATGTGACCCCCTCGGGGGACACGGCGAGCGTCATAAATATGAGTCAGTTGCCAAACATCTGAATTTCTGATCACTTAACTATGGGGATGCTGCAATGGTCATAACTGTGACAAACATTCCTAAGTAACTTTTTTTGAGTGCCGTTGTAACTTTGAATGGTCGCTAAATGAACTTCTGTAAATTGAGGACTACCTGTAGCGAGCTTGGTACAGTAAGGACTATAATTTCATGTCTTCTTAAATCACTTTTATTTTGATTTAGCTTTCTGCTAATAATCTGAGCTGGAAAATGTACCTCTGTATTAAATGTATGCTATTCTGGCTTGAGAGGATACTTTGATGATTGTTGTGATTCCTTGCCAGCCTGTGGACCCGGCAGCTGAGTCTGAGGAATCAGAGGAGGAGGAGGGGCCTGGAGAGACATCAGAGTCAGAGGAAAGCTCTGAGGAGCTCCAAGACTTACAATCGGATGAGGAACCTGGCCCCTCTACTCGCACTCAGCTGTGCTGGGAGTCTGAGTTGGACAGTGATGAAGAACAGCTGGGACAAATCCCGGATGCATGAATGCACAGGCAAGAGAAGCGAGTAGGACAGAGGAATGCAGTGGGGCTGTTCCAAAGGCAAAGGAGAAGGCATTAGGAAGCCACACCTTGGTGTGAGAGGTGCTGGTTGCCAAAGGCAACCGTTTGTGTTGAGGATCAAGTTTCTGTGAACTGTGTTTGTTTGCCTTGGACATTGAGTCAGAATAAAAGGGGTTGTTTTTTTTCTTGCGGTTTCTGCCTGCTTGTTGGAAGAGGGGTTTCTCCTTGTGAGCATAACAAGGATTCTCGTAGGCTGGGACAGAACAATGGTAATCCACACATAATATTATAATGTTTAACTGAGATTGCAAACCACACTCTTTTCTAACACCATGATGTCATGAAATGTCTGCAAGAAAACAACCAAGGTCAGAGAACACCAAAGACCCCCCACGCCCTTATCTCATCTTATCACATCTTCTATCAATACTTGTCAAATCTGATTCCAACTTTTCAGAATTTGACAAAGAAAATAATACGTTCCATCTCACAAGATAAACTAAGTGGCTACTATTTATTCTTTGTTCAAGTATCCTCATGGTGTCGTTACAATAATCATTATCCGTGCCACATTTACATGATTCTATCTACTGTGGAGTGCTTTATTTTGATTTATTTCTATTAAAATAACACACACACATTACAGAACGACAATCATAATAAAGTGTAGGAGTGCAAAATATGTGTAGGAGAAGAACAGGCAGAGCTGGGGAGCGGAGTTAAATAGGTCATTAGTTTAGAGTTTTTTGGTTTTATTTTTCCAAAATATTTTATTAATTTTCTATTATTACGTTTGAATAGAGCTTAATAAACATTGTGTTGTCTAGGTTATTTGTTTGCTTAATAATACAAGTTATCTTCTTAGTCTCTACCCCTTTTTTCCAACCATTGATAAAATAAATCCATGTTTGAAAATATTCTGTATCTTCTTTCTCTTTGATCCTCAATGTAAGTCTGTCCATTTCAGCACAGTTCAATATCTTCTTGATTATCTCTTTGTCTAGTGGTGTTGGTGTTCCTTCATTCTTCCAGGGCTGAGCAAATACAATCCTTGCTGCTGTTAGTACATGCAATGTTAAATATTTTTTGTTGTTAGTTGTGAAGTTGTGTCCGACCAATCGTGACCCATGGACAACGTTCCTCCAGGCCTTCCTGTCCTCTACCGTCTTCTGGAGTCCATTTAAGCTCACGCCTACTGCTTCAGTGGCTCCATCCAGCCACCTCCTTCTCTGTTGTCCCCTTCTTCTATTGCCCTCCATCTTTTCCAGCATTAGGCTCTTCTCCAGAGAGTCCTTCCTTCTCATTAGGTGGCCAAAGTACTTGAGTTTCAACCTCAGGATCTGACCTTCTAAAGAGCACTCAGGGTTGATCTCCTCTAGGACTGACCAGTTTGATCGCCTTGCAGTCCAGGGGACTTGCAGGGGTCTTCTCCAGCACCATAGTTCAAAGGCCTCCATTCTTTTGTGCTCAGCCTTTCTTATGGTCCAACTTTCACAGCCATAATGTTAAATATACCCTTTGCTTATACCTAGTAAGAAAAGTTCAGGTTTAAAATCTACATGTTTTCCTAACAACTTTTCTAACCAAATGTGTATTTTTGTCCCCAAAATACTTTTTTTTTTTGCTTTAACACAGATCCACCACAAATGGTGATATGTGCCAAAAAAAAATTATTAAATTTTCAAGATTTACTAGACATATTTTTAAACATTTTTTTTGCTAATCCAGCAGGTGGTAAGTGCCGTCTATAAAACATTTTATATAGTTTAGAGTTGTTCCATTGCTACAAGAGACCCAGGTCCATCCTCCCTTGAATTACATTGACCTTTATTTAGCTCCAATATAATGCTGAGCATTATTTGACTATATTCTTGTATATCGGCTTCAGTAAATCATCTCCTCTGCAACCTTATCCATCATCCAGATTCTTTGTGCCTGACAATATGCAAGATAAAACCTTATTCCTCACAAAAGCTAAACATGCCTGCATTATGTTCAGATTCTATGATATGTGACCTCCATTACTGCAGGACAGAATCTGGCCACCTGTCCAGAGACTGTGCTTTTAAGCAAGCACCATTTGCGCGTTGGGACCAATTTAGATAAATTTTTGATTACAGAAGACAGTAACTTAGTCTGCCAAAGGTGATACAGCATTTTGAAAGGATATACTTTTTTTCAGTGTCTGAAAACACACACACATACACACACACACACACACACACACACACAGTATATTATTTTGCCAATTCTCCTGTGGAAAGATGCAGATATATAGTAAAAATCTGTGGACTAGGAAAGGTGAATATATTGACTCATTGTCGTGGTTCCGACTGATGAAACTCTTCAAAGAACTTTGAGGCATTGTTTACCTTAAAGAACCTTTATTCGAGTGGCATAGCATCGGCCCGTACATAGTCAAAGCCAAAATCTGGATTCCCCTCCCCTGAGCACACAATATCAAACACAATTCCTTCCCCTATTTAATAGTCATAAATCACATTCTCCAATTAGTTTGAAATGTAGGCTTTCCCTCCTATTCTCCAATCCGGCCATTCCTTATCATCTCTTATTTCAAAAGCCCTGAATTCACACACTATTACAATATTGTTGTGTCTAACTAACTCCCATCACATTCCTCTCCCTCTCCCAGCATCATCTAATTCTAAGAGTAAAGCATAAGAAAGAAAAAGGCTGCATCTCTATATGTTGTCAAAGCAAGAAACATCCAAGGTTAGCAGCGTTGACACTCATTTTGCAGAAGACTTAGGAACTAATTCTAACCCTTTGTTGAGCCAGGTTAAAAAATTCAAATTCCATTTTGTCTAAATTAGACCCTGGATCATAAATCCCATAATGCACTAGATCAGATGCAATTTGCTTCTTCTATGGGGAATTGTATTTATGTTTATCCATACAAGTCCATCACAAAGTCTGCTTTGTTAATAGAAAGAATTATTTTCCATTATGGGGTTCAAAGAAAAGATTAATGTAACTTTTGCTACAATACCATATTTTTGTCATCGTATTTTGCATTTTCTAGACCTGACATGCCAAGAAAACTCCATTTTTATTCATATCTGCTTGCATGGAAAATCATTGAAAATTTATAGTGATAAAATTGTGCATACTATAAATCTGTCATATTCAATCTTACCATAATAGCAGTAACTTATACAGATGCAGATGGCTGCATAACTTAGTAAAAGTGGTTTAAAAAAAAACTGGAAAAAACATATTGACTTCTGCTGTTATTTTCTGAACAGTCTTTGTTCATTATCAGAAAATTTGGTTTTTAGGGGACCAAGAGCCGGTCAAACTTCTGTTGTTCCTTTTTGGACTATTTTTGGTTTAATTAAATCAGATCAGAATAGAGGGGACTTTGGTGGTCTTCTACACTAACCCCCTGCTCAAGCAGGAGACCTATACCATTTCAGACAAGTGGTTGTCCAGTTTCTTCTTAAAAACCTCCAGTGATGAAGCACCTACAACTTCTGAAGGCAAGCTGTTCCACTGGTTGAATGTTCTCATGGTTAGGAAGTTTCTTCTTAATTCCAGGTTGCTTCTCTTCTTGATTAATTTCCATCCATTGTTTCTTGTCTTGCCTTCTGGTACTTTGGAAAATAAGCTGACTCCCTCTTCTTTCTGACAGCTCCTTAAATACTGGAATAATGCTATCATGTCTCCCCTATTTCCATTCATTGTTTCCCTGAATTCATTGTTTCCCTGAAGCTTCTCCTGGTAAAACTAATCTTCGCTCCGGATTAATTTGCAGCATCCACTAAGCATATTTCTTCTTTTATTAATCACTAGTTGTACCCAGCCACACATTGCTGTGGCTCAGTCTGGTTAAATGGAAAAGAAAGAAAAAAAAAAGTGCATGTAGCGTCTGTTGCTTTTACGTCCAACAGATGGCGCTGTTTTTCAAAAAAAGCATGTTTTTACCTGTCATAGGTGTGACATCTATATAATATAGGTATATAGAAACATGCGTGTATTCGAATGGAACGTTGTTTCGAAAGTTCAAAGCAATCGGTGAAGACCTTTCAGAGATTTAAAATTTTGAATAAACAAAATTTTTATTTATATAGATAGAAATACTGAAATGCCAGAGACTAGCAGAATTAGACTAGCACATATTCCTATCAAGTAGAATTCATTACTCCTATTTGAAAATAGAAATTATGTTGTTTTTCTTAATCTGCTGAACCAGGATCCTTTTCATTATGTCTTATGGTGTTCAAGATACATCTCCTTCCAGGTAAGAATGTAACTCAAAGGCGATGAGATGGAAAAATTGGATCGAGTAAGGATCCCGTAAATGCCCACAGTGGCATAAAAAATAGATAGATAGATAGATAGATAGATAGATAGATAGATAGATAGATAGATAGATAGAAGACAGACAGACAGACAGACAGACAGACAGACAGACAGACAGACAGATAGATAGATAGATAGATAGATAGATGACAAATAGACACATAGATAGATAGATAGATAGATAGATAGATAGATAGATAGACAGACAGACAGACAGACAGACAGACAGACAGACAGACAGATAGAAGAGAGAGAGAGAGAGATCATAGATCATAGATTGATAGATCAGATAGATAGATAGGCAGGCAGACAGACAGATAGACAGACAGAAAAATACAGTATATACCTGCATGCATATATACATACTGACTTTGGACCAACTGACAGATGATGTAAATGACTTTTTAACACACAGTGTTAATAGGTAAATATCATTTACCAGATATAAGCCAATGGAAATATTTAGAGTTACAACTTTTGTTTACAATATTGTTTGGACCAGTTATATTTTCAGCTTCTGAGACACCTGAGATACTAGAACTTACTAAACCCTTTATTTATTTATTTTTTAAAAGCGTACTTTGTATAGATATTTGATATCAATATATCAATCTGATATGCAGATGCTCAGTCATGAGTGGAATGAGAAATTGGAGGTTCTTATATTGCCTGACAACAAGATAATGTTTTCACTTTTATAGCAAGAGTGTAAATGTACTTGAAACCGGAACAAAAAATACTATTTAGAATCCATTGGAGTCCATAATGTTTGCATAGAAAGTACTGGATTTACAGTATGTATATACACACATATATATAACTATGGTGCTGGAGAAGATTCCTGCGAGTCCCCTGGACTGCAAGGCGATCAAACCGGTCAGTCCTAGAGGAGATCAAGCCTGACTGCTCTTTAGAAGGCCAGATCCTGAAGTTGAAACTCAAGTACTTTGGCCACCTAATGAGAAGGAAGGACTCACTGGAGAAGAGCCTGATGCTGGGAAAGATGGAGGCCAAGAGAAGAAGGGGACGACAGAGAAGGAGGTGGCTGGATGGAGTCCCTGAAGCAGTAGGCGTGAGCTTAAATGGACTCCAGAAGATGGTAGAGGACAGGAAGGCCTGGAGGAACATTGTCCATGGGGTCGCGATGGGTCGGACACGACTTCGCAACTAAGAACAACAAATATTTAACATTGCATGTACTAACAGCAGCGAGGATTGTATTTGCTCAGCCCTGGAAGAATGAAGGAACACCACTAGACAAAGAGATAATCAAGAAGATATTGGACTGTGCTGAAATGGACAGACTTACATTGAGGATCAAAGAGAAAGAAGATACAGAATATTTTCAAACATGGAATTTATTTTATCAGTGGTTGGAAAAAAGGGGTAGAGACTAAGAACATAACTTGTACTATTATTTATTTATTTATGAAACTTATATACCGCTTTAAGTGCAAGCACGCTCTAAGCGGTGTACACCAGTAAGCAATGTATATGTATATTTACATTGCCCCCAACAATCTGGGTCCTCATTTTACCTACCCCGGAAGGATGGAAGGCTGAGTCAACCTTGAGCCGGTGAGATTTGAACCGCTGACCTGCTGAACACAGTCAGCTAAAGTGGCCTGCAGTACTGCACTCTAACTGCTGCGCCACCTCGACAAATAACCTAGACAACACGCGATGGGTTGGACATAACTTCGCAACAAGAACAACAACACGCACACACACACACACACATTTACATATACAATCATAATTGTACTAGATAACCGTATATAGAATTGCAACTATTTGCTGCTAAAATTATATCCTGTACTGTTTATCTTTGTTGTATTTTTCATTTTTTAAAGCACTTTGTGTGCTTTTGTTTTATAAGATAGGTATTTTTTATTTTGTGCTTTTTCCATTTGGGGGGTCATTATTTTAGAAAGCAAAAAAAGAAGTTTAAAAAAGGTGGTCATGTGGTCACCATTATATTTAAAATATTTTATCTCCTTCCACTAAATTTCTACTTTATCTAGTCTTGCCTTAGTTCTCTTTTGTTTTGTTTTTAACTAAACCCCCAGAGGATATTACAGGGAAAATTAAGCCCGAGATCAGGTCTCCATCCCTGCTCAAAAGGTGACAAGACAAATGAATATTTCAACAGAAACTCCGGGGAACTGAATAATAGCAAGATTATTTTCACCGTGGAAATGTAAAATAAATGTGACAAAGGAAACAGCTTAACGAAGAAAAAAAACAAGGTCCATTTTTAGTGGAAAAATTACAAATGATTATCTTTTCTGTTTTCCCTCCGGAGCTAGACTGGAATAATAAATTACTTTCTTTCACCTGATTACCTGGGGAGGAATTTTTACTGATTCATGAAGAATACTTCAACAAAACATCATAAGGGTCCTTAATATAATGGGTAAAAATAATGAGCATTCTAGAGGTTCACAACAGGAACCAGAAGACTCTAAGATAATTAAATTGACTTTGTCTAGGTGTGATCTCTTCTTGTTAAGAGGACACGCAAAGATCCTAAGGGCAAGAGTTGAGAGAACCTTCAAAAGCAGCTCTTTTGAACCTAAGCCATCCCAAGTATGTGATAATTCCCAGAATTCCACAGCCTCTATGATCATTACAGAGAATTCTGGAAGTTGAAGCCAACACCAGTGATCTACAACACAGAAGTAGTCAGTACTAAACCAGGCAGAGGAGACGATGTTGAAGAACCAAACCAGTTAATGTGACTCAGACCCAGTGGTGGGATTCAGTTGGTTCTCACCAATTCAGCAGAATTTTTTTATTGCCCAGGCCCAGAATTGACTTCCGGAAGTGGCATCCACACACAGAACTGGTTGTTCACATATTTAAATCCCACCATTTCTCACAACTCTGTATTAACATTATATGAAACTGGAAAGGAGAGGAATGTCTGTTGGCTACTCAATGGAGTAAGTTGCTCAAATTGAGAAATCACCACTGCTTTTTCAGTGCAAAAGACATTGAGACTCTAGAAAGAGTACAGAGAAGAGCAACAAAGATGATTAGGGGACTGGAGGCTAAAACATATAAGGAATGGTTGCTGGAATTGGGTATGTTTGTTTAATGAAGAGAAGGACGAGGGGTGACATGATAGCAGTGTTCCAATATCTCAAGGGTTGCCCAAAAGAAGAGGGAGTCAAGCTATTCTCCAAAACACCTGAGGGCAGGACAAGAAGCAATGGATGGAAACTCATCAAGGAGAGAAGCAACCTAGAATTAAGGAGAAACTTCCTGACAGTGGGAACAATTAATCAGTGGAACAACCTGCCTCCAGAAGTGGTGAATGTTCCAAAACTGGAGGTTTTTAAGAAGAGACTGGACAACCATTTGTCTGAAATAGTATAGGGTTTCCTGCCTGTGCAGGGGGTTGGACTAGATGACCTCTGAGGTCCCTTCCAACTCTATTGTTGTTGTTGTTGTTGTTATTATTATTATTATTATTATTATTATTAAGAATTTCCATAATTGTTGCCAAACCCATCCACCTCCCGCATGATTGTACCCATAAAGCCACAATAAGTTAAATTTAACTTAACATTTTGAATTGAAAGAATGAGAAATATCAAGAATTTAATGAAGGGACTCTTGGTCCCATCTTCTCATACAAATGCTGAGAGATAGGAAGTCAGAAGAATATGATGTAAATAAATTTTGCTGTAGATGATAAATGCATCAATAGTTTGATGAATTTTTGATATGTAACAATTAATTAAACTCTAAGATCCTAACCTATAGCTGCAAAAATTATATGCTGATAAATGTATTTCCGTGAAGAAAAAAAATGTCTTTATAGTTGATTGAGTCAGAGGATGCAAACTTAATTATTTTTCAAAAGAGTTATTAATCATGATAGTGACAATTTGCTAGAATGTGGGCTGGATAGCAAGTATCACACATTAAATACACAATTTAAGTCACATAGCATCTTACATAGGCAAAATAAATCTCTGTGTATTTAGTTTTTTATTGTTATTTAGTATTGGATACTTTAACGCATAGATTAAATTAGCTGCCATAGCAACTATAACACTTAGGATGTTATAGGTAACTCAACTGTTCTTTTTGAAAAAAAAATCAGTGGTGATTTGGGAATTGTTGTTATTTAGCTACACGGATTAACTGGATTTCATTGCAACCCTTCATTGCAAGGTAAAATACATCTGATCAAGCTCTTCGAAACAGTCCTTGTGCTGTGGAAAAAATGATGTTCTAGTTTAAAGTAACTAATGATGTTCTAATTTAAAGTATTATTGTAAAACCTTTAATATCTGGTCAAATTATCCACATTTTGGTCACAATTCCTGCAAAGAGTACTGTCATGGTTCCGACAGATGAAACTTCAAAGAACTTCGAGGCATTGTTTACCTTAAAGAATCTTTATTCGAGTAGCGTAGCTTCGGCACATACATAGTCGAAGCCCAAATCTGAATTCCCCTCCCCTGAACACATAGTATCAAAGCACAATGCCCTCCTGTAATTAACAGTCATAAATCACATTCCCCAATCAGTTTCAAATGCAGGCTTTCCCTCCTTTACTCCAACCCGCCATTTCTTATCATCTCTTATTTCAAAAGTCCTGAGTTCACACACAATTACAATATTGTTATGCCTAACTAATTCCCATCACATTCCTCCTCCTCCCCCTGTATTATCTAATTCTAAGAGTAAAGCATAAGAAAGAAAAAGGCTGCATCTCCATATGCTGTCAAAGCAAGAACATCCAATGTTTGCAGCTTTGACAAGTACATAGTGCAAAGAGCCAATCATTAAAAAATGGCCATTTTTTAAATTTAATTGGTGCCTGATTTAACTGCTAGACTGATAACTAGGGCCATTGTTTGGAAGGGATGGGAGGTCAAAAAATCTAGATTGAAGCCCAAACTGTTTTTTGCCTATGTCATGGAAGACTCATCCCCATCAGCCTGAGCCTGTGTTCAATATAAAGAGACACAGGGCAGAAAGCACCCTGCAGCCTCAATAACTCTCTAAAAGGAGGCAAATGACCAGCTGTCTGCAAGGAGTATAAATCCTTCCATTCCTCACCATCCAGCTGGAGCTGAAGAAACTTCTTGGATGAGAAGCAAAACGTCTTCAAAGAAAAACAAGAAAGTCCAGTTGCCTGTAGAAAAAGCACCTTTGGGACATCCATGACCTGGATGACTGAGAATCTCCACAGACATATATCATGAAAGCCACACACATATAAAGAAAGAGCAGAGTTTTGAGTGGACAGTCAAGGCTACTATGTTTTTTGACCTTCTCCCAGCTGTGAACATCCCTGTTGTTAATCACTGTTAAGTAGAGGAAACATATAATGACCACAATGGACATTCTCCTCTGGTTGCTAATTTTAGGGTATTCATTTGTAAATCCTTAAGTGGAATGGAATGGAATGGAATAGAATAGAATAGAATAGAATAGAATAGAATAGAATAGAATAGAATAGAATAGAATAGAAGTAGAGTAGAGTAGAGTAGAGTAGAGTAGAGTAGAGTAGAATAGAATAGAATAGAATAGAATAGAATAGAATAGAATAGAATAGAATAGAATAGAATAGAATAGAATAGAACAGGAAGGGACCTTGGAGATCTTATAGTCCAGCCCCCTACTCGAGCAGGAAAACCTATACTATCTCAGACAAGTGATTGTCTAGTATCTTCTTAAAAACCTCCAGTGATGGAGCACCCATGATTTCTGGAGGCAAGCTGTTCCACTGGTTAATTGTCCTCACTGTCAGGAATTCCAGGTTGCTTCTCTCTTTGATAAGTTTCCAACCATTGTTTCTTGTCCTGCCCTCCGATGCTTTGAAGAATAATTTGACTCCCTCTTCTTTGTGGCAGCCCCTCAAATACTGCAACACTGTTATCATGTCTCCCCTGTTCTTTTCTTTAGACTAGTCAAACCCAAGTCCTGCAGCCGTTTTTCATATGCTTTAGTCGCCAGGCCTCTGATCATTTTAGTTTCTCTTCTCTGAACTTTTTCCAAGGTCTCAACATCTGTTTTGTAATATGGTGGCCAAAATTGGTTGCAGCATTCCAGATGTGGTCCTACTAGGGTTTTATAAAGCAGTACTAATACTTCGTGGGATCTTGATTCTATGCCTCTCTTTATACAACTATGTTATGGTCTAAGAATCTTTTCAAATCTTGTCCAAAGGAGAGGTTCCTTTGAAGAAGTCCTTCTTCACAGGGCTTTCTCCTGTGGTGCTCTTAAATCATGGAATCCATTCCCTAGGGAACAACGCTGAGCTTCTATTGGCTCTGCCTTCTGAAACAGCAGGGACGGCAAAGCTTTTCATTAATTTTAATGAACGCTTTTTAACATTTCTCTTGTGTCGTCTGTATTTTAATTACTGCTAGCTGCTTTGAGGGCTTGTTTAGGTAGAAAGGAAGAATATAAATCAAAGCCCTAAATAAATGGCAGAGTGGCAAAGATTTCCACTCCGCTGAGAAGCTGAAGCAAAACTAGCTGCCAAAAAATATTTTAGGGTGAGCTAAGATTGCTGTCGAGGGTACAGTGGCTCTGGTTAAAGATGCTGAGCTCTCAGCAGGAAACCTGATAGTCCAGGTTTGAGAGCCAAGCACCATGCAACGGGCTGAGCTCCAGTTACTTGTCCCAGCTCCTGCCACTTAGCAGTTCCAAAGTATGCTAATACAAGTAGATCAATAGGTATTGATTTGGAAAATAGGTTGACTCCCTCTTCTTTGTCGCAGCCCCTCAGATATTGGAACATTGCTATCATATTGTTGTGATTCCGTGCCAGCCTGTGCTTCCAACAGCGGAGTCTTAGGAATCTGAGGAGGAGGTGGAGGAGGAGGCATTTGAAGGGCCATCAGGGGCAGAGGGAGGCTCTGATGAATTACAGGACTCACGGTTAGATGCAGAGCCTGGGCCCTCCAGTCATGTTCCTGATGAAGCTCAGCTGTGTGAGGAGAATGAGTCAGACTCGGAGGACTCACACCTGATGGACATGCTAATTGATGCACGCACACATCGTCAATTAGCAAGAGTAAATCAGCAGCAGTCAATACGGCAACTCCAGGGTAAAAGGAGAAGGCACGCACACATCATCAATTAGCAAGAGTAAATCAGCAGCAGTCAATACGGCAACTCCAGGGTAAAAGGAGAAGGCACTGAGAGGCAACGCCTTGGGACTGCTGTATAAAAAGAGGAGGTGTGGGCGGTGCTGGTTGCTGAAGGCAACCGTTTGCAAAGTACTTCTTTGGATCCTGGTCTGTTCGTCTTGCTTGTGACTACTCTTCTGTTTGCATTGTGTTTCCTGTGGACTATTTCCTTCATTTGGATTGAGTTTTGCTGTTTGTGTTTTGGACTATTTGGCAGGTTTGTCACCCATATTAAAAGGGGTTTGTTTTGTTTTAAAGTCTCCAGCCTATTTTATCAACAGGGGTTTGGTCCTTGTGCCTTTAACAAGGACGGCCATAGGCTGGGATAGAACACATATCACCCCTAATTCCTCTTTTCTCTAGACTAGCCACACCCAGTCCTTGCAACACCATCTTTCTTTGTTGTATGGATTTGTGATCAAATCACAATCTCTGGTCAAACTCATACCCAACCAAGATTGAGGTGTTGGGGAGAAAATCAAGTCAAACAGAGGTACGGAGAAAATTCCTATTCTATCTACTCAAGAGGGAAATGACACTTCCAAACAAGTGAGCAGAAAAGTCATCGTTCTGATCCTAACAGAAATTCTTCAGACTGGATGCAGAACTTAGAGCAGAGTCGTCCATGAGCTTCCAACTGACCCGTCAGGGCCATCTGGACTATCTTGCCTGCTTGGTGACCTTTCCAGAAACTGAAGTGGAGACAAAAATGTCCATTTGGAAAGTCCAGACAAGGAAAGAAGGAAGGAAGGAAGGAAGGAAGGAAGGAAGGGAGGGAGGGAGGGAGGGAGGGAGGGAGGGAGGGAGGAAGGAAGGAAGGAAGGAAATAGTTTCAAAATTACCTTTGATTAAAATCCCCGCCACGTTTCTTTTTCATTAACAACAGTACAGATGTAGCTTGCCAATTTATTTTTTTTTTCACCTTCACAATTCAAGCTGGCAACTTCTAGTGATTTATCCTTCAAGAGCTAACTAATTTCACCTTTCTGGGACCAGCTGAGATTTGGCTTGGTGCTGGCAGTTGTGATATTTTCACATAATTATGTATTTAATATATTTGTTTGTTTAATTTTAACTACTGTTTCTGGACGTGGGGGGTTGCGCCAAAGAGATAGGTAATCGCTATCTTTGGCCATGCACCTTAAAGGCAACGTTCAGGCCATTGCCAGACTATATTAAAATATAATTTTAATGTAATAAAATGGATGAACGGATGGCTAGATGGATGGATATTCGGGCATATGCTAAAAACCCAAACACCAAAACTGACATTCTGTTTCCAAGTTCTGATCCATCATGAAAAACAATTTTTAGGCTAGAGCCGTAAACCTATAGATAAGCCCATCAGCTTGAAACTTAAAATCTGTCTTACTTTTGAAATGAAAAAAAAAAAAAGCACTGAAAGTTTGTATCCACAAAGGTCAGTAAATCATTTGAGCAGAAGTTCTTTTGGTAGGAACAACATGGAAGTGGGAAATGATTCAAGTCATATCTTCCTTGAAAAGCTGATGGCAGTTTAGAGCAGCGGTTCTCAACCTGTGGGTCGGGACCCCATTTGTGGTCGAACGACCATTTCACGGGGGTCGCCAAACAACGCAGTCCGCCATTTTTTCCCCCTTTTCCTTAGCTGTGCTACTCCCTTTTATTCTATTGGCTTTTGAAAGCCAATAGAATAGACTCTCTTGAATAGAGTCTAATTCTATTGGCTTTCAAAAGCCAATAGGAATTGTCCAGGCTGTCTCTGCCCTGCTGAGCCCGCCAAAAGTCCCATTCTGCAAACGGTGCTGCAAGTTGTCTGCAGCGAAGGCGAGCTGTCTGGAAGTTTCCACCCCTCCCTGCTGAGCAACTACTAAAAATGTAAGTAAAAGAGGGCCAGGGGTGGGAGGTGAGAGGCCAGCGGGTGCAGGGAGAGTTGCTGGCGCGCGTAGGGCCCGGCGGGTGCCTTACCTCCCTTGGGCTGGGCCAGCTGGTGGCCCAGCTGGTGGTCACCCTGCGTTGTCGCTGCCCTTTGCCAGCTACGCCTCGGCCGGTGCAGGGGGTGGCACCATGCATGCATAGTGCTCCTGGGCAGGAAAAGTCCTCGAATTATGGCAGGTTGGGTAGTCCTCGACTTATGACCAGTTGAGTAGTCCTTGACTTACGACTGGTTGGGGGTCGCGGCATTAAAAAGGTTGAGAACCACTGGTTTAGAGGGAAGGGGGCAGATCAAGGTGCCAAGACCCATTTCTTGTGAGAACAAAGCCAGATCTTGAAGACCATGCAGAAGTTGAAGAAGATTGGAGCCGTCTGAATCTCAGTGTGGATATTGTTCTATAAGCGAGTTGCTGTGATAGACAAGGTGCATCTAATGCAGGGGTCTTCAAACCTCCAGCGATGAAGCGCCCACGATTTCTGGAGGCGAGCTGTTCCATTGGTTAATTGTCCTCACTGTTAGGAACTTTCTCCTTAATTCCAGGTTGCTTCTCTCCTTTTTTTAAATAAATATTTTTATTAGGTTTTACAAGGATGAGGAAAGGATGGGATCAGTATGGGTACTGGGTAGGGTTTGGGAGTGGGATTGGGGTAAGGGTAGGTACAAAAATGGAGCTATCCCCAACAATAATCCCACATAGGAAGCAGACTGTCGTCCAGACACAAATATTAAATAAAAGTAATTAACATAGTAGTAAATAACTATAATCAAGAACAATAGCGATAATCATAAAAATAATAGCTAGTCAGTAGATATCATTCATCCTATTAAACTTCACAATCCGTTCTCGCAAGATGGTGTTGCTAACCATTGATAAAATTTTTCCCATGTTTTAAAGTAAACTGAGTCTTCTTTCTCTTTAATCTCTAAAGTTAATCTGTCCATTTCTGGTCAGCTGGTAAGGTTTCATTTTTCCAGAATTGGGCAAATGCTATTCTCGCAGCTGTCAATACATGTAATATTAAATATGCATTCTCTTTTCCATAATTAAGTCCCCAACTTTTCCATAATTAAGTATTCCCAACAAGAACAGTTCTGGCTTAAATTCTATCTGTATTTTAGTCATCTTTTCCAGCCGTATATGAATCTTAAACCAAAACTTCTTAGCGCTAGGACATACCCACCAGATATGATAGTAGGTACCTGGTTTTTGTTTACATTTCCAACAATTATTCGATACATTTTTAAACATTTTTGCTAATCTAACTGGTATCATATGCCATCTATAAAACATTTTATATCATTTTTCTTTATATGAGGCTGCTTTAGTAAGTTTGATGTTTCTATCCCAAAGCTTTTGCCAGTCTTTTAAATCTATAGAATATCCAAAAAATTTTGCCCAAACTATCATTGTTTCTTTTACTTGTTCTTCTTCCATCTTCCAGTTTAGAAGGAATTTATAGTTTCTTCTCTCCTTGATTAGTTTCCACTATTGTTTCTTGTCCTACCCTCTGGTGCTTTGGAGAATAATTTGACTCTCTCTTCTTTGGGGTAGCCTCTCAAATACTAGAATACTGCTATCATGTCCCCCTATTTATTTATAAACTGCTAAAGGGCCTGTTTTGCAAGGGCTGGGAAGTAATGTTTTTAAGTAACATATTAACCAGTATTCAACTAGAGGGGATAATTCGTGTATAATATGTTCTTATGCACTTTTTTGATGCTTTGATTCTTCTGTGTTTTCTCTTTTATTTTCTTTTTGGTCTTTTATGCCAGCCCCAAATGTAATAATCTCTCCCCAGACTTAAACTACTTAACTTCCATGATCCCTCTGCCTCAAAATGAGTGAAATCCTTTGGTTTCTTCCCGCACAAATGTACAAGCACCCTGGAAAGAGACAATTCTTCAAAAGTCTGTCTATCTTCCTGAACCAAAATGAAAAGAATTGGTTTCTAAATTCCTGGGCTGTGATACAGCTGAGTGAAATCAGTGGGTGTGCCATGGATCGATGGAATCTGGCCCAGCTTTCAGAAAATAGCTGATCCATCCAGAGAAAAAAAGTACAAACTGAAGAGATTTGAATTCTGAAAGAGCCAGGACCTTCAGGGTGCTTCGTAAAACAATTTAGCAAGGTACTGTACAAAGCATAAAATAAAGATGTCACTTCATTCCTACGCAGCGTGATCAATCAGATTTTTTTTTTTAAAAAAATAAGAATATTAGAATCTACTTCTCCAAATGCTCTGAATATAACTGACACTTTCCGTTTACCTGTTTCGGGAGCTTATTTGCAAGGCTTATGTTATTCTCTGTAACTAAATCTACAAGAGTTGCTCTCATGCAACAACAACAATAATAATAAATGGAAGGGACCTTGGAGGTCATCTAGTCCAACCCCCTGCTCAGGCAGGAAACCCTATACCATTTCAGACAAATGGCTGCCCAGTCGCTTCTTCTATGTGTTGAGGATCTGCTATTATTTCCCCCAGAAATCATGGGCATTCCATCAGTGGAGATTTTTAAAAAGAGGCTACACGCTCACTTGTCTGAGATGGTATAGGTTCTCCTGCTTGAGCAGAGGGCTGGACTAGAAGACCTCCAAGATCCCTTCCAGTTCTATTCTATTCTATTCTGTTCTGTTCTGTTCTGTTCTGCTCTGCTCTGCTCTACTCTACTCTACTCTATTCTTATTCCATTCCACATTCTATTCTATTCTTATTCCATTCCACATTCTATTCTATTCTATTCTATTCTATTCTATTCTATTCTATTCTATTCTATTCTATTCTATTCTATTCTGTTCTGTTCTGTTCTGTTCTGTTCTATTCCATTCCATTCTATTCATTCTTATTTCTATTCTATTCATTCTTAATTCTATTCTATTCTATTCTATTCTATTCTATTCTATTCTATTCTATTCTATTCTATTCTATTCTATTCTATTCTATATTCCAATATCTATTCCATTCCACTCCACTCCACTCCACTCCACTCCACTCCACTCCACTCCACTCCACTCCATTCCATTCCATTCCATTCCATTCCATTCTATTCTATACTATTCTATTCTTAGAAGTAAGGATTTATAATTATAGGAAATAGGTCAAGTAAACAGCACATGTTCAGTCGTAAAGGTTGCACCTATTTTGTCTCCTTTAAAAAAAAAGAGAAAGAAACTGATAGCCCACGTTCTGATTCATCCTTTCTCAAATTTATTAAGACTCATTGCTAGGTAATTATGACTTTTATAGCATTAAATGTCTTGGTTGTGGACTGAAATATATAATCTGTTTTTTTTTTAATGAATATTTTACCAGGAAGGTTTGGTTAATTTTAATTCTGTGAGGTACTCCATGGTTTACGCACATCTACACATTGTATGAAAATTCATTTTCTTTGCTTCAGGAAAACACTTTTGTACTTAGCATACAAAATGAGTCCAACTCAGCTTCAGGTCTTTACAAGAAAAAATGATTTAAACATTTTGGCAAGAGTCTGGTAGGGAATCTGTCACTATGCTGTTTTATAGTTAATGCAATTACACATTGCTATTGTTAATTGGCTATGTAAGACAGCCCGAATAAGACTGAGCAAGTCATTTTGTATTCATTTTATGTGCACTGCAGAGATGAACAAAAATGGGGGAGGGGTAGGATTGATATGGTATCAGTCTGGAACAAAATCTTCAAATGTTGAAAATTATGGAGCAGGTCAATATTAGTTCTAAATTGAAATGATTCAATTGCTCCTCTCTTTCTCCCTTTTCTTTTTTTTTTCAATTACATTTTCAACAGGAAATTATGGAACAGGGTCAATATTAGTTCTAAGTTGGAAATATTCCATTTCTCCCCTCTCTGTTCATTTTTCAATTACATTTTCAACAGTGGGGAAAAAAAAACACAACATTTTACGTTTCACTCACGGTAAAAATGTGCACCTTGGTATCTGAAACTGACTCTCATTTTAACATATGGAAAAACGTAGAGTAGTAATAAAACTGTTCTGCACTGCAAACAACAACAGTAAAGAACATTCAACTAACATTTGTAAAGAACATTCAACAGTGAGTTAGATCAGGATCACAGTCCTTCAATTTTTTTTCCTCTTTTTTTTTCGTGATGTACAGGCCGTTCAAAAGCTGAGAGTTGACAAGTTCTGTTAAACTAACACATGACATGAAATGTCCCCATTATTTATTTGTTTATTTGTTTGTTTGTTTGTTTTTTGCAGAAGTCCATACTTTTCCTATAGGCATTCCAGGTGCAGCATGTCAAAACTTCTCAAAGATAGACACATGCCATCTTTTAAGCTAGAATTTAAACATCTATGAACATCATTAAACTTTAAAAGGTGACACCAAACTGTCAGGAACAGCCAACATCCCAGAACACAAACTCAGGATCCAAAAAGACCTTGACAAACTTGAACAATGGGCCCTATCCAACAAAATGAGTTTCAACGTGGAGAGAAGCAAAGTCCACCAAAGGCACGAATACAGATTGGGCAAGACCCGGCTTAAAAACAGCAACTGTGAGAGGGACCTTGGAGTCCTAGTGGAAGATCACTTGACCATGAACCAGTAGTGTTCAGCAGCAACTAAAAAAGCTAATACAATCCTGGGTTGTATAAACAGAGGCATAGAATCAAGATCACACAAAGTACTAATACCACCATACAAGGCCCTAGTAAGACCACACCTGGAATACTGCAGCCAATTTTGGTCACCATATCACAAGAAAGATGTTGAGAGTTTAGAAAAAATTCAGAGAAGAGCAACTAAGATGATCAAAGGCCTGGAGGCTAAAACATACAAAAAATGGCTGCGGGAGTTGGGTTTGGCTAGTCTAAACAAAAGAAGGAAAAAAGGAGAGACATGAGAGCAGTGTTCCAGTATATGAGGGGCTGCCACAAGGCACAAGGGGCCAGGTGATTCACCAGAGCACCAGAGGGAAGGACAAGAAACAATGGTTGGAAAATAATCAAGGACAGAAGCAACCTGGATTTAAGGAGAAACTTCCTGACAGTGAGGACAATCAACCAGTGGAACAGCTTACCCCCAGAAATCGTGGGCGCCCCATCACTGGAGATTTTTTTCCTGCTTAAGCATGAGGCTGGACTAGAAGACCTCCAAGGTCCCTTCCAGCTCTTTTCTATTCTAAATTTTAACTTCCACTCAAAAACTTAGTTCAGCCTAGCAATAATTTCCCACTGTAATGATGACTACATTCACTTTCTGTGTCTTCTCTGCCCTTCAAGTCCGTCAACACAGCTTGTGACCTTGTCCCATTCTACTCAGAGTTGTCCATTACTGGATTCAGTCAAGTAAAGAGGGCAGGGGGAACAACCAGGAGACAGGAAATAAATTGCAGCATCAAAACTGAAATTCCATGAGAAATGAGACATTAAAAAAATATTAAGAAAAGTGAACATTTGCCAGTCTCCCCAGAGGTTGATGGCCATCAACTGAGAATGCTCCCCAATTTAAAAGAAAGAACATATAGCCTGTTAAAATATAGCAACAGCTGAAGCAAACTTCTTCATAGAAATTGGAAATTTTAAGCTTACAGTTCTTTCACCTGCCATAATATATTCTAGCAGCCACGTGTGAATTTTCTGCACTATACTGTTTATAACTATATAAGCCTATTTCTTAAAAGGTACTGTGTTCCATAATGTGAACCAAATGGCAATTGTTCTGTAGTTAAATAGAAATCAACCTGAATTAGTAGCCTTTCTGACAATAAAAATATTTGTAAACATTATTTTCTTATGTACTGAATTTTTTTAAAAAAACTATTATAGTGCTATGCTACTTTAGGTTGAAAAATATTAAAATTGTCCAGTAATCTTCATGGCTGAATGACGATTTTGTTGGGAAACTGCCAGCCAGGTTGGAAGCAGGAGTCAAGCAGGGAATTAGCCTTGAGTCCTTGTGCAGCCACAAAAGACAATAATCCTGACTCATTCCAAGTTTCATGAAATCTTACCTGCTTTTTCCCCAGGGAAACGCAAGCAGTTTGGGGAGATTCTGGTAATATGGAAAGAAGTGAATAACATTTCTGACTTAGGCTATTCATGAGTGACTCTGGTTGTTTGATCTTGACAGATTTTGATTGGATGATGTTCCTTCTTCACTCAGAGATTCCAAATATAATAAGGTAGCCTTGCTATCTCTTAAACTGGTGGCCTTGTTTTGCTAAGTAAGACCTTTGAGCTGTTCATCTCCAAGCTAATGTGTGACTTAGCAGACTAATGTGTGAATTACATCTGAATTCCACTAAGTTCAGAGTTTTGGATTCAGGTTATTTGTTTTAGTCCAGCGGTGTCCACGGGAGACGTCAAAAAAGGCAAGAGGACTGAAGCAGTGCTGTAACGCAAACTCTACCTTTTTAGTATGTGTGTCTAAAACATCAATCCAAAGTCCAAGTGCTTGTAGCTTGGATCATGATGCTACGTCTATTGGTTTGCTTCTTTTGATATCCCACCCTTATGTCCCTCTGTGGGTACTCCTGTTGATGTTTTTGACAAGCAGAACACATAAAGTTATTTCAGTAACACTACATCTACATTATCAAGTGATGACTATATGCCATCAAGATGGTGTTAATTATTAGAGGCCACCCAAAAGTGCTTTTTCATAGAGGCAACTGGACTTTCTTGTTTTACTTTGAAGACATTTTGCTTCTCTTCCAAGAAGCTTCTTCAGCTCTTCAAGTCCACTTGCAGTCAAGTTGCCTCTTGAAAAAGCATCTTTGGGACAACCATGACCTGGGTGACTGAGAATCTCCATAGACATATTAGAAGCCACCGTGTCCTCCACCTGTCCTCCACCTGGCCCTTCAGGTTTTCCAATGCTCGTCCACCACTCTGAGCCTATCCATCTTGCTTTTCTCTTTCTTTCTCCTTTTCCCAGCATCAAAGACTTCTCAAGGGAGCTAGGTCTTCCGAAAACTATGCTTGTGACTTTCTTGGTAAAATGCAGAGTGCTTTCTTCTGAGCTTTGTAAAGGATGCTGTTGTCAGGTCCAAGAGACCATATCCACTCATAAATATCTAAAGTAAGCAACTGTGTCGCATGAGAAAAGCACATCTTCCTTCCCCTGTCCTGACCACTTTCTACAGGGGGACGATCGAGAGCATCCTGTCATACAGCATCACAGTCTGGTTTGGAAGCATCACTGCTTCAGACAGGAAGGCTGTGCAGAGAGTGGTGAGGATGGCTGAAAAGATCATTGGCTGTTCCCTCCCTTCCATCCAGGACATAGCACAGAAACGCTGCTTGAGCAGGGTCCGTAAGATTATCTGTGACACTACACATCCTCTTCATGACCTGTTTTCCTTGTTACCTTCTGGGAGGAGGCTTTGTGGTATCCGTAGCAGAATATCCAGATTCAGCCATAGTTTCGTTCCATATAGCATTAACCTTGCGAACTCTCAAGCTTCCTCCTTCCATTATATATTTAAGATGGAAAATATTTAATATTTATTTGCTACGTATATGTAAGGTTGTGGGTCTATACATATGTTGTTCATCGTATGTTTAGGTGTGTGTCATGTATGTGTTTCACTTTGAGAGCGGGCAACTAAATTTCATTTTTGATGTGTGCCATTGGGCCCACAGTATAAAAATGACAATAAAGGTTATCTTATCTTGTCTTGTCTTGTCTTGTCTTGTCTTGTCTTATCTTATCTTATCTTATCTTATCTTATCTTATCTTATCTTATCTTATCTTTATTGTCCTCTATTTAAGTTACAAGAATCTCCCCAAACTGCTAGCCTTCCCCTGGGAATGATCTGATCAGGCTTCATGGATCTTAGAAGAGATCAAGGTTATGCCTTGCAACTGCCAAGGATTCTAAGATAAGTCCCTGCTTGACACCACCATTCCAGCTTTGCAAGCAGCTTTTCAGCAATGTTGTTATTAAAGCAGTCGCCTGTTTTTAGCACCTTCCTGTATCACTGCTACCCTACTTGCTTGAGCTGGGTAGCTGGAATGACTTTCCTGCCTTGTGTGACTCCGTTTGGAGTATACACCACAGGCAGCATAACAGGAGACAATGAGGTGGGGTATGATGGGATGTGCTAATATTAGCTAATAATAGTCTTATATGTCTTCACCAAACATACTTCTAAAGTTGTAACCTAAGTTAATTGCATAAGTCTAAACTCTGTATACAGTGGATGTTATACAATAATAATAAGGCTACCCTTTATAGAACACATGTATTTCTTCAAGTATTTTTAAATTAATTAACACTACCTCAGTTTGAAACAACCAGTAAGTTAGCTGTAAGTCTAACCCCGAGATACTATCTAATCAAGTCCAAAGAATAACTACTTGTCAGTTTTTAAGAAGGTTTACAGTAATACAATTAGGAGCTAAAATGCCACAAGTTTCTAGTCCAATTAGCACTTAACAGATAACAATTCCTGTTAGGTCTCATAGGCTACTGCACAGAATTTGGCTATACTACACAAAGCAATAATGAACTGTCCCAGCATTCTTAGGAGTAGTGAATGAATGAGTAAGCTGCAAACATCTCTATACTTCATATAACGAAGAGGGACATATTTCTGTTCAAAAGGCTTTGATAATCCATCTTTTCACTTAGGCCTTTGGCATGGGTGATACAGCTCCTCTTTTGTGCGAGAGGACAAAAATTTGCCCTGTTTATTCTTTCATTCTTCTTCATTGTGTACTATTTTATTGGTTTGTTTTTTAGGTTACACTTGTAAACTGCCCAGACCTGTTGGGTGATGTACAAATCAAATAAATAAACAAATATATAAGTATATATGAGAAGCTTATGGAGTTGCAAGAAAAAAAAAAGGATTTTGTCTTATATGCATTTGCTCTACCTCCTATCCTTAACTCTCTGTCTTTAAAAATCTTCAGGATGCTACAAATATGGATATCTGAAGAATAAAATAAACCAAGCAAAATGCAATCAGACAACATCTGCAAAGAGAATTAAAATATACAGTCGGAAAGCAGTAAAGAAATATATAAGAAAATAGCAATAAAACCAAGACAGAATAAGAAAAGCTATTTTTAATAGATGATGTGTGTGTGTGTGTGTGTGTGTGTGTGTGTGTGTGTGTGTGTGTATGTGTGTGTGTTTCATAAGAGAGGATGTGGTTTCCTAAATTAGGCTTCCACTAGAAGCAACAACAACCTACGTGATGTTGGATTAATTATTAGGCTGAGTTCATTTGCCTTCTCTCTCAGCTAAGAAAATTCCAGCAGGAAAAATCAAGGGGAACTTCTTGAAACGATTAAAGCTAATTGATCAAGTTCTCTAAGCATCAAATTGGATATATGTAGAGAAGGGAAGTAAAATTGCCCTATTTCTAAAGTTATGTTTTTCAGCTTCATACTAAAGTATGTCCATCTCTTCTTCCTCCTCCTCCTCCTCCTCCTCCTCTCTCCATTCCCTTCTAGCACTGATGATGTTCCTTAGTTGGGTCATGAAATGTCTGCAAGGAAACCACCAAACTCAGAGCACTAAGGAGCCTACAGTCGTTGTCGTCATCGTCTTCCTCCTCCTCCTCCTCCTCCTCCTCCTCCTCCTCCTCTCCACAAGCTTCATTCCCTTCTAGCACTGATGATGTTCCTTAGTTGGGTCATGAAATGTCTGCAAGGAAACCACCAAACTCAGAGCACTAAGGACCCTACAGTCCCCCTCCTCCTCCTCCTCCTCCTCCTCCTCCATCATTCCACACACCCCACTCCCTTCTAGCACTGATGATGTTCCTTAGTTGGGTCATGAAATGTCTGCAAGGAAACCACCAAACTCAGAGAGTACTAAGAACCCTACAGTCCTCCTCCTCCTCCCCCCCTCCTCCTCCTCCTCCTCCTCCTCCTGACAGTTAAGTTTCCTGCCTAGTTTGACTTGGGAAAAACTTCCATGGGAGACATATTATGAAGTATCACAGGCATTTCCCCCTATGGCAAAACCTAAAATCTGGAGTAGTTTCCCATCTGAAATGCGACTGATGCAAGAATGTTAATTTTCCAGAAACTGTTTTAGTCTTCCAGAGGACCAACGGAGATGCATGAGACCTAGGGTGGATGATTACAATTGTGCTTTTACAGTTTACAGTTATATGGTTGTAATTTTTACCCTGGGCATATTATGCTTATATCTCTATTGCCAAGAGTCTTGCAATTGCAGCAGGCAAGAAATAAGTACATTCCCCATCAAAATAAAAGGGGATTTGTGAGATAAGTCCTGATAGAGTTTTAATTCCTCAAAAATTAAGGGTATGAATTTGAAGGCATTTTCTTGAAGGTTTTAATGGTGCTTGTAATAGTCCTGCTTTTGCCTTAACCATCTCGCTCTGCCTCCCATGATGTAAAATTGAAAGGAAGGAAGGAAGGAAAGAAAGAAAGAAAGAAAGAAAGAAAGAAAGAAAGAAAGAAAGAAAGAAACAGATGGTAGATAGATAGATAGATAGATAGATAGATAGATGAGAGAGAGAGAGAAAAGAAAGAAAGAGATGGTAGATAGATAGATAGATAGATAGATAGATAGATGAGAGAGAGAGAGAGAGAGAGAGAGAGAGAGAGGAAACATCCCCACCACATCTAGAGAACCGTGGTGGTGCAGTGGGTGGGAGTTGGGCAAATACAACTGTATTGTTTTGAAGCTGACCCAGTCCCTAATTAGAATCATCTGCCCATAAACCCTCACTCCCAGAACAAGTGCATCATGGGAAGCCAGACTCCATTTCCTTTAGCATTTTGAAGAAAGAAGAAACACCAGAAAGAATCCACCCTAATCTGTGGCACGTGGTCATCTGAGGACAAAGCCCACATCCCATACACACAGCATGGCAGATTTAGATTTATCTTTATTTTGTTAATTTTTGTCTCCACCAGCAACTCAATACTGCTTATTTTGTACTCCGGTTCTTATTGTAGATATTTTTATTTTTCCCAGTTTCACCCATCCTATTCCTTTAATAAAGCATCCAGATCTATACAGATGGTCTGTTTTATTGGAAGATAAACAGATATTGTTTTTTTTTAATTCTCTGTATTATCACCATTAGGTTACCTAAGAATTACCTTTGTGATTACTTTTTGGAAGAAACTGAATTTGGCAAAATCCTGCTATGAATTTTGTCCTGCATCTTCCCTACTTCAAAATAGGACTCCTCAGATAGTCACTTGTCTTATTCTTTTCAGACTTCGAAACACTAGTGAATGCAGGCACACCTTCCCCTTTGCCCATTCTACTTCTTTAATCTCAAGAACAGTATTAAAGAAATATAAAAATATTGTCCCCGGGCATTGTATAATATGGAAAACATGGTTAAATTGCGGTACTTCTATTCCAAATCTGATTTTTTTTCACACTGTAAGTTTATTAACACTTCGGTTTGCCGGATTTTTTTTTTAAAAAAGATGCCTGCATTATAATCCATATACAGATTTTGATTAACTTCCCTTAGCACACTTTTCTAATGAATACATTTTTCCAAGTGGTTTTCCAATAATATAAACATCATTCAATGCAGAATCTTCTCCATGTTTTTTTCTCCTTCTAATATATATTGAAGTTAGCTATTTTAACGTACACATAGAGAGAAGCAAACAGGAACTAAAACTATTTTCATTATTACTTCTGCAATGAACACCTTTCACTTCTTCTCCAGCTAAGTTGAAGTGCTCTTTGGATGAGTAAAGAAAAACAAAAACAAAAAGAAAAAAATAGTTATATTTAAAGATTAACCCTTCAGGCCCTGCTAACAGATTACTCATCCACAACTATTTGGGAGTAATTGAACATGCTATTTCCTTTCACAAACTCTCAGTTTGCACAATGATTCCTTCCATTCCTAGTTTTTTTTTTTTTAATGGGTTCGTATTCCTTTAAAGCGTCCTCTTTTATCTCCAAATTCATTATTGGTGAACATTAGCTCTTTGTATTTTATGGGGGGGGAAGTATTTGAAGACAGATAGGGAAATAATTATTTTCTGAGGATCAAAATTAGCAGTAGAGATCTTGTTGTTTCAATGGCACAGAACAGGGCTCATCCTGAGGCTGTTTTGAAGAAAAAATATAAGGGGGGGGGAAAAGATGTTATTGTCAAGATCACTATGCAAGACTCACTTGCAACAAGTTATAGTTTTAAATTGGCAATGCAGGCAGCTCCCTGCAGACAAAAGATGCGCCCCAACAGATCAACTTCAAAGTTAATAATGAAAGGATGAAACTAGAACTAATTGCTAGATGCTTCTTAAGAATAATGGAGAGAAATGTTTTGCTTCATATACAGCGCACAGAATATATCTGTGGGCTAATGAGAACCTAGTCTTCATCATCACGCGAAGTATTAGTATCCAGTTTTGGTTACCACATTACATCTGTGATTGACAGGATGGTAAGTGAGGTGTCCTTACCAATGACTTGATATAGAAAACCTTAGTGAGACCACATCTGCAGACCACACCCTAGTATACTGCATCCAGTTTTGGTTAACACCTTACAAAAAGATATTGAGACTTTGGAAAAAGCGCAGAGAAGAGCAACAAAGATTATGGGCCTGGAGATTAAAATATATCAAGAATGGTTTCAGGAACTGGGTTTGTTTAGTCTAGAGAAAAGACAGACTAGGGGTGCCATGATATCAGTATTCCAGTTTTTGAGGGGCTGCCACAAAGAAGAAGGTATCAACTTATTTTCCAAGGCATCCGAATACAGGACAAGAAACAATGGATGGAAACAAATCAAGGAGAGAAGCAACCTGGAATTAAGGAGAAACTTCCTGACAGTGAGGACAATTAACCAGTAGAAACGCTTGCCTCCAGAAGTTCCAGGTGCTTTATCACTGGAGGCTTTTAAGAGACTCAACAGCCTGTCTAAAATGGTTTAGGGTTTCCTGCTTGAGTAAGGGGTTAGACTAGAAGATTTCTTTGGGACTCAGAGTTGAATTTGTGGAGCAGCTGCAGCTTCTGAATCATCTTCAAGGGCAGCCCCACATATAGCATGTTATGGTAAGCCAGGGGTCTTCAGACTTAGCCCTTTGATGACTTGTGGACTTCAACTCCCAGAATTCCTCAGCCAGCATGCCTGGCTGAGGAATTCTGGGAGTTGAAGTCCACCAGTCATCAAAGGGCCAAGTTTGAAGACCCCTGTGGTAAACCAACCAGCAGTAGACTCAGGTGTGAATACCTGAGAAGGGCTTCAGATCTGGGAAGAGGTGCAACTGATGCACCAAATGGAGAAAAACAATTGCGTTTTGCAAACAACCATGTGATGGAATACTTGCAGAAAAATCCAGGGATTGTCCCTTTCTTTCTTTGCCTGTGATGTTCTGACATAATTGAATGCATTCATGTCCTTTTGATCAAGCCGTTTAACAGAATTTGTCTGCGGCTTTTAAAAATAAAAATGGAAGCAAGGTTTGAGGCAACGTAACACACTCAATTTTTAATCAGTTCTTTGTATGGAGATTTCCTGAAAGAGGCCTTTAATGGTTTAGCAAATTCTTTAAACACACAGATACGAAACTTCAGAGATGCAGCCACCACTTTCATTGTTCTAGATGTGGTTTGTAAGAAAATGACAAATTGTTTTATGGATGTTCCCAGAAACTTCCCTTGCAAAGTTTTGATGGAGTTTTGTTCGTTATTTCAGCCACAATGATTGTTTAGTTTTAATTTGTTTCAGTTGTGTCTTTCCCTGGGTGCTTCCTATGAAGTTAAGCACTTAAAAAATATTATGTAAGTAACATTTCAGAAAGATGGGCATAGGAGTTAAAGAGTGACTCTGGCTGAAGGAAAAGAGGAGATTTTAAACAATTTTAAAACAATTTTCTTATCTTTCAATAACTGGTAATCTTATCCATGTACTCCAAACACGCTGTGACTGGAAGCAAAAGGAAAGATCTCATAAACTTATTAACCAGCTGGAAGCCTGCAAAAGAAAAGTTGAGAAAAAGTATCAGTACAGTTACCCATTTCCAAACTCAACTTGAAGCTCAAAGAAAAATCTGATATAATTTGGAAAACTTTGGAAGGCTGATTGTTTTTTTTTTCTCTGTAGGAAAATGAGAGAGGTGGAGAATTGTAAGAAACTATGGAGATGACATTAGGAAAGCCATCTCCATTCACGGTAAGATCTTTGGCTTCCCTTGAAAAAGCCCTTGCAGGATTGTTGTCAAGTAGTCCACATAGTCTTAGGCTGAATTAACAGAGGGGGTAGAATCAAGATCACGTGAAGTGTTAATACCACTTTATAAAGCCTTGGTGAGGCCACACTTGGAATACGGCATCCAGGTTTGGTCACCATGATGTAAAAAAGATGTTGAGACTCTAGAAAGAGTGCAGAGAAGAGCAACAAAGATGATTAGGGGAGTGGAGGCTAAAGTATATGAAGAACAGTTGCAGTTGGGTATGTCTAGTCTAATGAAGAGAAAGACTAGGAAAGACATGGTAGAAGTATTCCAGTATTTGAGGGCTGCCACAAAGCAGAGGGGATCAACCTATTTTGAAGGCAAAATAAGAAGGAATGGATGGAGGAGAAAAACCAACCAAGAAATAAGGAGAAATTTCCTGACAATGAAAAAGAATAATCAGTGGAAAGGGTTGCATGCAGGAGTTGTGGGTGCTCCATCACTGGAGGCTTTTAAGAAGTGATCGGACAGCCATTTGTCTGAAATCATATAGGGTCTCCTATTTGAACATGGGGTCGGACTAGAAGAACTTCCAAATCTGGTATTCTATTAACTCTGTGAGGTAGACCAGATCTGGAAACAGATCTGTAAATCTTATAAATGCCTCTCCCCCAATTTCCTATTTATGGTATGCAAGGGAATTGGGATAGAAAGAGATGCACTTCTCTGATATTGTTCCACTTCCATGAGCTCTTCTGCTGCTTCTGCCCCTGCCTCTGTCATAAGATGGCTTCTCCAAGGTAGTTTCCATGGCTCCTATAGTAGTCCATTTTTTTGAAATCCAGGAGCAATGCACCACGGACTCAGTAGTGGGATTCAAATACCTGAACAACCAGTTCTCTTATTGGACGCAGGCCTGGGCCTCCGAGGCCTAGAACGGACCTCTGGAAGTGGCATCCACGCACTTCCGGCAGGCCATTCTAGGCCTGGGAGGCCTCCTCCAGGTCTCTGAGGCCTAGAACGGACTTCTGGAAATGGCATCCATGCACTTTTGGTGGGCTGTTCTAGGCTGGGGAGGACTTCTCCAGGCTTCTGAGGCCTAGAATGGACTTCCAGAAGCAGTGTGCATTCAGCCAGTTCTCCGAACTCAGCAAAATTTAACTTCCAGTTCTGCCGAACTGGTGTGAACCAGCTGAATCCCACCACTGCACGGATTGTAGAATCAAAGTGTGTAAGAAGAGATGATGGAGATATCTGGTGGTTTGAAAATGGACCTTGAGTTGAGGATCACAGTTCATTCCATCTCATTGCTCCATCTTTCTTGTCTTGTGTTCATTTCTTGTGAACCAAACTGGACAGGTACAGACCTCAACACATAGATAGAACTGCAGAAAACACATTAAGGATCTGTACACTGCATGAACCAGAAAGAGGGCTGAGAAAATATCTACAGACTTGTCACATCCTGGAGATAAGCTGTTCCAACTTCTCTCCTCGGTAGGGCATTGCATACCAAAACAATTAGACAAAAGGATAGTTTTTTTCTCCCATTCCATCAGTCTGCTGAACACCTAATTCCCACAGCACTGTCTTAGGCCTAAAGATATTTACCCATGTACTAGGGCTGTATTGCTATTATCCTTCTCATCTTCTCATTTTTCTCATCTTTTCCTACTACTTTCTCCTATTGGTATCTACGATTATCATTCATTCTATCTTATGATTAATGATTGTAACTATGATCTATGATATAAGAACTATCACTTTGTTGTTTCTATGTATACTGAGAGTTTATGCACCAGAGACAAATTCCTTCTGTGTCCAATCACACTTGGCCGATAAACAACTATTCTATTCTATTCTATTCTATTCTATTCTATTCTATTCTATTCTATTCTATTCTATTCTATTCTATTCTATTCTATTCTATTTCATTCCACTCCATTCCATTCTTCTTCTTCTTCTTCTTCATCATCATCATAACAACAACAACAACAACAACAATAATAATAATGTTGGAAGGTTCCTCTTCTTCCTGTTTCTATTCTAATTCTATTCTATTCTATTCTATTCCATTCCATTCTATTCTTAATAATAATAATAATAATAGTAATAATAATAATGTTGGAAGGTTCCTCTTCTTCCTGTTTCTATTCTAATTCTAATTCTATTCTATTCTATTCTATTCTATTCTATTCTATTCTATTCTATATCATTCCATTCTATATTCCAAAATATGTTCTGCTCTGCTCTGCTCTGCTCTGCTCTGTTCTGCTCCGCTCTACTCCACTCCACTCCACTCCACTCCACTCCATTCTATATTCCAATTTCTATTCCATTCTATTCTAGTGTTTGGGTCTGGACTCCTTTAGCTCTGAGATTCTTGCTAGAGAACTTCAACAAAAGAAGCTGAAAACTCCATTCTTCTATGTGTGGTGGTGTTTATTGACTTCGGCACCAGGCTAGGACCTGTTTTGGAACCACATTAGTATACAAATTGAATTAAAGTTCAATTTTCTCATTTTCTCAAACCAAAATTCTTCTTACCCACTTTCAATCTTTCTAACAGCGGAAGATAAACCACTGGTAAGTAAATCCCTCCTTTTCCAGTTCTTCTCTTGTAATTAAATTGGCTTTTTAAATAAATGGTTGTGATTGCCATGCAGATCTGAAGAAATAGCTCAGTTCAGTTTGGATTACACCAGAAACAGCCCCGATCAAACCAATGCCCAGATACAGGAAAAAATAAAATTCAATTTCCCGATGGGGATCTGTGGGAGAAAAATATAAATAATGACATTTTGTTTTCATTTTGCAGCAGGAGGGGATGAGAGACAAACAAAATCATTATGGGAAAACATAGGCTACTTTTCATAGCAATCAACTCATGGGTTTTTATAATTTGATCCTTTTAAAATCTGCTTTTAAACTGGCTTAGGCCTTTGTGGTTTGGGAGGGCAATATGTAATTACATTTGCTATAATAGCCACTGTCTTTATAATAACTATCTTTGGAGCACTCTCTCCCTCCCTCCTCTTGCTAAATTTCAGATGGGTTGACAGGGCAAAGTGGATAAAGTTAAGCGTTAAGAAGGATGAGGTTTGCACAGAACACAACAGATGAGATTGTCAGAGATATGCTAATCTGAGTCACTGCTGAATCACTGAGTAGCCTGGATTTTGTTGGCCAAAACAATTAGAATGGAATGGAGAATGGAATGGAATAGAAATTGGAATATAGAATGGAATAAAAATTGGAATATAGAATTTTTATTTTTAGTAGTTTTTTATCATGATTATAGCCGGGACTCGCATTTTAAAAATAATTTTAGATGTATATGTATGTGTATATGTGTATATATGCATATATGTCTGACATCTACGGAATGGCAACGACAGAAATGGAGTTTATGCAGCCAAAGAGAGGGAAATGGAAAGCAAGGGATGGGGAGAAAGGCTGAGAGTGTGCCCCCATAGAATGAGGGATGACAATTGGGGAGCAAGTGAAGATCAGAAGAAGGAGGAAGGTAGGAGACACGGAGGTGTGAAGAGGGAACAACTTAGAGATAGGAACGACCAAAAAAAGGGGAGGAAAGAACCTCCCTAATTCAAGGCAGTGGGAGGTAGAGGGGAATAATGACACACCCACAAGCAGTAAAAGAAAGAAAAGAGGAGTCATCAGTATGGAAGCCATAATTAAAAAGCAGTTAAATCAATTAGGACCTACGACAAGATCTAGGAGCAGTGTGCAAATGATGGCTCACCTATAAAGGCACTCTCCCACAGACCAGCATTAACCCTGACGATGTCAGAAGTATCTGACGAAAGCTTGGTGATCGGTGATGGTATTAAACTTTTATAGTTTATTATATTCCTGGTGTTCACGTTTTATTGGTAATTGACTATACAAACACACACACACACACACACACGCGCACACACACACACACATATACATACATACATACATACACATGTGTGTGTGTGCGCGTGTGTATAGATATATAGATATATTTGTTTTCTGAGGTTTTCGTGGGTGTTTGTATGTAGGTCTTTGGTTATTCGGGTTTTCTCCCGCGTAAAACTGGAAGTGTCTTGGCGACGTTTTGACGAAGTCCCATTCGTCATCTTCAGGCTGGTGTTTTCGGCTTCGTGCTTCTAGGAGCACGAAGCCAAAAACACCAGCCTGAAAATGACAAATGGGACTTCGTCGAAACATTGCCAAGACACTTCCAATTTTACACAGGAGAAAACCCGAATAATCAAAGACCTACATATAGATATATATGTATACATGGTGGTTTTTTTTTTACTATTTTTGTCTGATGGTTGCTAGTTTGTTTCTTCTTTCTCTTCTTTATTTTGTATTTGAACTTTGGAAATAAAATAAAAAAAAATTGTGGGGAAAAAATAAATTGTCAAAGTTGTACAATGGTGTGTCAAATGGGTGTTGGGAATGTAATCACTCTGAAGGCAGCCTTTATCACCTCTGGTGGACATGAAAGACAGCTAAGAGTTATTGGGACCAAATACGTATCTGAATTCAGAGAATTCTTAAAAGAAAACGTACAATTGAAACCAGAGGTTTTTCTTTGACAGATAACCAATTGGAGAAAAAGAAAATAGATATTTTTAGATATGGCAACAGCAGCTAGACTCTTGCATTCACATAGGTGGGAAGACCCAGAGATGCCCCAGTTGAAAAATGGATGGGGAATTAACAGAATTGGTGAAGATGGAAAAATTAACTAATTTTGTTAAAGAAAGACTACACCTAGCTTTATTTTTTCATGGAAATCACTTTTGGACATTTTGCTTAAAACCAAAATAAAGGCTACACTAATGTTGGGATCCGAAGACTAGAATTATTTATGATGGTAGAAATACTGTTTATTATACAATTTTAGATCAAAATGTTAAGGTATTTTATGCTTGTAACCATGTCAGATAAAACTGGAAATTTCTCTTTTCTTCCTTTTTTTCTTTTTCCTTATTCTGTTGCTTCCTCCCCCTCTATATTTTTTTCCTTTACCGTATTTTCTGGCATATAAGATGACTTTCTAAAATGTGGAAATTGGCGCCAAAGTCGGGGGTCGTCTTATACGCCGAGTCATCTTATACACCAGAAATTATGGTATTTTGTTTTTATGTTTTATCTCTTATGGAAATTCAGTAAGGTATGTTAACAAAGCCAAATTAAGTACCGTATTTTCCAGCGTATAAGACGACCTGCCATATAAGATGACCCCCGATTTCAGATACAATTTGCATGGTTAGAAACTCGTCTTATATGCCAGAAATTACTGCATTTTCCGGCATATAAGACGACTCGGCGTATAAGATGACCCCCAACTTCGGAGATGATTTGCATGGTTTAGAAAGTTGTCTTATACGCCGGAAAATATGGTAATATTAATTATTAATTGTTCACAGTTCACTCGTACATTATTCCCATGTTGTTTCATAACTTTACCCAGAAAAAATAACACAAAATCATACCATGCACCTGGAGTTAAAGTGCATTATGGATTTGGTTATTTATATAGTTGGTAATGTTAGTTAGATTATGATTATCATATTTATAACCCTGTAATCAGCTCTGGGAAGTGGGGGAGGGAGAGGTGGGGGGTTTTGGGGTGGGTTAATATTGTAATTTTTATAAAACTTTTTAATAAAAAAAATCATACCATGCACCTTAGTGCATTGTATGTCCAATTCATACTTCCTAGTTAGTCAAAGTTTGCCTTAACAAGCATGATAAATGGGGCACTTTAAAATAATCTGTCCAAACATTACAGTATTGTTTTGAGAGAAATAATATTCATGAGTTATTTTTCACAAATGTTTAAACCAGTTCTAGAGGATTCCTTGTTGCTTAATAGCCTTCAGTCTGAATTAATCAGAATTTTTTTTAAAAAAAAAGCCTTCTTAAGAAGCTTCCCTTACTGCTACTCATCTCTATAAATACTACCATGCTATATTTAAATATATGTAATACAGATAGGCCTCAAGCTGTTACTCAGGTGGACAGAATTTTAAACTACGATTACACCTTGCTGTCTGAGCAAGTGGTCATAGCTGTTCAGCCTCAGCTGAACACTAAACAGAATCAGACCTGGTTTGGACATCTGAGTGATAGAAGTAAAGGAAAGATCTTCAAAAATTTAATATTGAAAGAGAAATTTAAAATTGAATTTGCTGCAGTGGAAATTTACTGAGTGGAGAAGCAACTATAATGGCTGGGAAACAGGAAAGGATAGTATAAAGGATGTAAGAGAAACACATAGGCAAAATTATTATCTGGCTCTTCAGAATGGGGAAAGGAGCTATAAGAGAAGGTAACTAGCAAAACAGGAAAGAACCTATTTTTCTAAGCAGTCATAAAAAGTGGGGGCAGAACTCAGGCAACTGAGCATGTGCAATTAGTTGATTAATATTAACTGACACACCTTGCATAAATTATCTCTTAATTTTAACGTACATGTGATGTGTGATTTGGTATGTAGCAGGAAATATGTAGGAGGCGATTGGAAAGAGCATAACCTCATAGTACCTCAGCCAACAGGGAAAGAGTAGGGATGTGGTGGCCAGGACAGGGCTGTATAAAGAAGGGAATATTTTGGACTAGAAATTTGGAGAGAACTAAGCTTTGATAGCTTCTCTCCCTGCTTATTGCAATAAACAAAACAAAAGGCCTTCACTGTGTCTTGGCTGGTTATTGGTCAGGCGAGCTTGCCTCTGGTCACAAAGGAAAGTAGCAAAGAGCACATGACATGAGTGTGAGAATCTCAGAGAATCTCAAGGCAGAAAAAATATCTGTAAAAAAGGCAATGGAAAACTCCTGATGTCAAGACAACGACGAGACTTTTCTTGGATGTTACCAAGAGTTGAGTTTAACTCAACGATTTCCTTAACTTTTCATTTAGTTCCTGTTTCAAACATTTAAACCTAGGTTTTTCTGTAGCTTTTAGAAGGGTGATTAAATATTAAACTGAGATTGCCTTCAAAAGCCAAATCCACTCTGCACCAGTGGTGGGATTCAGCCAGTTTGCACAAGTTTGGCAGAACTGGTAGCTAATTTTTTGTTGCTTAGGCCCAGAATGGACTTCCAGAAGTGGCATCCACACAGAGAACAGGTTGTTCACATATTTCAACACTGGTGTTCAAAGTTTCTGGATCATTTACCTATTCTGTTGTGAACTTTGCTCCAATGATAACTGATCCAAGATTGTATGGAAAATATATGTAGCTGGCTGACCGGCCGTACTCAGCGTGTGGTCCTCAATGGAACTGCATCTACATGGAGGGAAGTGTGTAGTGAAGTGCCCCGGGCTCTGTTCTGGGCCCAGGGCTCTTCAACATCTTCATCAACAATTTGGACGAGGGGATAGATGGAGAACTCATCAAATTTGTGGATGACACCAAGCTGGCAGGAATAGCCAACACTCCAGAAGAAAGGCTTAAGATACAGGAGGACCTGGACAGACTTGAACACTGGACACTATCTAACAAAATGAAATTCAATGGTGAAAAAAGCAAGGTTCTACATTTAGGCAAGAAAAACAAAATGTACAGGTATAGTATAGGGGGTACCTTGCTCAATAGTAGTAATTGTGAGAGGGATCTTGGAGTCCTAGTGGACAATCACTTAAATATGAGCCAGCCGTGTGCTACAGCTGCCAAAAAAGCCAACACAGTGCTGGGCTGCATTAACCGGGATAGAATCAAGATCACGTGAAGTATTAATACCACTTTACAATGCCTTGGTAAGACCACACTTCGAATACTGCATCCAGTTTTGGTCACCACGATGTAAAAAAGATGCTGAGACTCTAGAAAGAGAACAGAGAAGAGCAACAAAGATGATTAGGGGACTGGAGGCTAAAACATATAAGGAACGGTTGCTGGAATTGGGTATGTCAGTTTAACAAAGAGAAGGATGAGGGGGGACGTGATAGCAATGTCCCAATATCTCAGGGGCTGCCACAAAGAAGAGGGAGTCAAGCTATTCTCCAAAGCACCTGAAGGCAGGACAAGAAGCAATGGATGGAAACTAAGCAAGGAGAGAAGCAACCTAGAACTAAGGAGAAACTTCCTGACAGTGAGAACAATTCACCAGTGGAACAACCTGCCTCCAGAAGCAGTAAATGCTCCAACACTGGAAGTTTTTAAGAAGAGACTGGATAGCCATTTGTCCGAAATGGTGTAGGGTTTCCTGCCTGAGCAGGGGTTGGAATCAATGACCTCCAAGGTCCCTTCCAACTTTATTATTATTATTAAGAGGAGAGCTGGATAGTGTTATAAATTTCAGGCAGTTTTCTTTTAGAAGTATTTATCCACCACTGTTGAGATTACAGTGAAAAATAATAATAATGACCATCCCGGATATCAGTAAATTTTCCAAAACTTTAAGAATCCCTACACTGTAATTAATTTAATCATGCTTTTTTTAAAAAAAAAATTGCTGTGTTCAGGATTTTTTGGTAAATGTCAGTTATTCAAAAATGTATAGAAAAAGATTTCCTTTAGTTTACAATCTCCCAAAAGTTAAATGCTCTGTATTTAAAATGATAGTTCAAGTTCAAACCCGACAGATGTCCAAATATTTTCATTTAAAAGGAAAGCTGTACATTATATTCCTCAAACAACTACCCTAATTCTGACTGAGATAATCCCGGCTTTTAGATTTAGACCTTTAAAAATTGCACAATGACATCCCAAAAGGGCATCTCGCAAATGGAACGCTTATACCAAAACTAGATCATCATACAAATGTGCTGGTTAAAAGAAAAAGTGCATTTTCAAAACAAAGTTGCGATATAGAAAAAGGAAAGATGAAGAATACAAATTTGCCAGCAAGGAAAACATGTGTGAAATATACTCAATAAAAAAAAAAATCAAAAGAATTGTTGTTGGTTTTTTGAACGTTAAGCTTAAGTAATTTCTATACATATTGAAAACATATACTCGTAATTCATGTATAGAAAACCTAGATTGTATCACTTTCAAACGAAGTGGGATGGCATATTTAAATGTCTTTCTTCCTTTGTTCCAGTGTGTCTCTAGATTTCTCCTTAGTTCTAGGTTGCTTCTCTCCTTGGTTAGTTTCAACCTTTGTTTCTTGTCTTGCCTTTTGGTACTTTGGAAAATAGTCTGATCTCCCATAATGATGAGGGGGTCAAACTATTTTCCAAAGCATCAAAAGGCAATACAAGAAACAATGGTTGGAAACTAACCAAGGAGAGAAGCAACCTAGAACTAAGGAGAAATGTCCTAATGGTGACAGCAATCAACCAATGGAATACTGTTGTCTTCAGAAGTTGTGGGTGCTCCATTACTGGAGGTTTTCCAAAGGAGACTGGACAACCATTTGTCTGAAATAGTAGAGGGATTCCTTCTTGAGCAGGGGTTGGACTAGAACAGTGTTTCTCAACCTTGACAATTTTAAGGCATGTGGACTTCAACTCCCAGAATTCCACAGCCAGCAATGAGTTGAAGTCCGCATGCTTCAAAATTGTCAAGGTTGAGAAACACTGGACTAGAAGATTGCTGAACTTCCAATTAGTTCTTATAGAATATTGTGAAGAAAAATTAATGTGGTGGGATCTTCTGCTAGAAATACCGTAGAAGACTTCCTTACTAAAAAGGATGGCTTTTATAATGACTCACTCATGCTAATTTGGAACTTACTGCTGTGCATGGCGAATAAATGTTTGGACATCCTCAAAACACTGTGGGCATAAAGAAAATATTTAAAATTTTAGAAATAAGGAGAGCAAAACAAGATTGGCAAAACTTTACAGCCAAAGTTAACCCCATTACTGGATGATCACCATTGGTGATCTTTTCAGCAGACTTCCAACAAGCAAAATAAATGGAAGAAGGTGAATTTGCTTATTGACCTCAGCAAAAATGGTCATAAAATCAGGCATGGCCCACTTAATGACCACCTCAGTCCTAATTGTCTTAAGTGAAGGACTATCTGTATGCCAGGTTCTTCTGGAATAGCAGATCCTATTTGTTAGAAAGATAATCAGATTCTTCCCAGCTATGATCTGTCCTGCAATCTGATTGAGACCAAATCACAGATGCTTTGGTACCTGCCTATGGTCTGTTTGGTACCATGAGTATGAAGAAACTTGTGTACTGCATGCTGGAGGAAGTCTTCTGAGAAGAATGACATAAGTTTAATAACAGTCAAACATTGCAACCTTAGATAATTACAAATAGTGTTAGAAATTCTGTTTATATAAAGTGTTGAAAGAAAAATCTTCATCAAGGTCCAGTCCAAGCTGGGAATAAACAAAATGGAGACTGCTTTAGAAAAAAAAGATTGCAATTTATTGAAGAGCAGAGCCAGACAGAAAGATGGCTCTGGGAAAGCTGACCACATGTTGCTGGGAGTGGTGGGTTTTTATACCTTCTTGGGCTTTTGAGTTTGTTTCCTGTTCCTGTTTGAGGCTTTGTGTGTACTTTGTCATACACTTTGACCTAAGTCTGAGTGTGTCCTTTTGGTATTGTGTCATGTACTTTGTCCTAAGTCTGAGTGTGTCCTTTTGGTATTGGTGGATTAATCCTATTATGTCCCCAAAGGTCATGTCTTTTAGAGCCAAGGTGCAGTACTGCAGGCCACTTTAGCTGACTGTGTTCAGCAGGTCAGCGGTTCAAATCTCACCGGCTCAAGGTTGACTCAGCCTTCCATCCTTCCGGGGTAGGTAAAATGAGGACCCAGATTGTTGGGGGCAATGTAAATATATATATATATACATTGCTTACTGGTGTACACCGCTTAGAGAGTGCTCACACTTAAAGTGGTATATAAGTCTCATAAATAAATAAATAAATAAATAAATAAATAAGTTTGGGTGGGGTATGTAGATTTTAAAGCTCTTTGTCTTCCTAATCTCATAGCTTCTAGATTCCTGGCCCCAACCTTCCTGAATGGATTATTGAATTTGCATTTCTAAAAGCTGGCCTCTGCCTAGGGGGTGGGGCTAATTTCTGGGGGCTGGTTTCTGTCTTTTTTAAGATCTTCCCCATTATTCCTTTCGGGAAATATATTCTGCGTTTTTAATATTCCCCAAAATATTTCTTCCTCTGGATTCTTCCCATAAAAGCACCACATAGAGCAAACAAAGAGTACAGTCACCATGTGATTTACTGCTCAACTATATAACTATAACAGGAAACAGGAAACTCTATTCAGAACAAAAGAGTATAGAGTATATACCATAGATCCAAACTTGTAAATACTGCCATCTACTGGCTGAATACTACTGTAGTTGTTTCATAGAAGTACATTTCAGCAATTGAATTCCAACAAGTAGACAAGTACTTAATTTCTGCAACCAAAGGAGTTCATTCTTAACACACTTATCTAGAATATGGATGAAAGTAATAATTATCATCATTCATCATATAGAAAACCACAGACTTGTTTTAAAAAAAAGGTAGACATGATCTTAACAGAACTAAAAGGGAATTTCAACTACTCCTTATTTAAATGGAAGCCACAATCCTAGCTTTTTGTACACAGCAAAAGATTGAGAACGACAGTAGTTTCTACTCAAAGTGACCAGCCGTTTTAGATCAGCAGGCACCTTAATTTTCAGATACTCGCTTGCTCTGAAAAGCTTGAAAGCCACCTTGAAATTATTTTTGCCACTTATCAAGCTCTACAGGCACCTGCAACTTTTAGTGAGGGAAGAAAAATTAAGACATGCTTAGAGGAACAGCACATTTTTCAGTGCTGGTTGTGATTATTCTTGAAATCCAGATTGGGATTCTGCATGGCTAATTTTAAAAAAAAATAAATGAAGAGTATGCAGGAAAGTCAGGAAACGAAGCAACCTAGAACTAAGGATAAATTTACTGAGAGTTAGTAAAAGCATTTGATGCTCACTGTGTTTATGGTTATTATAGCTGGATTGCAAAAGGTCCATATAACTAATTAAAGGTAGCAAAGAAATGGTGTATCTTCTGCATATCTTTGTTACCATTTTATGAATTTCTGTTGTTCTTTTTCCCCCCTGATATAAAAGTGTCCTATTTATCCTTGTATGAGTAGTTATTATTGCGGATTAAATGTATACAGCTAGTCCTCAACTTACCACAGTTCATTTAGTGACCACTCAAGGTTACAATAGCACTGAAAAAAGGTGACTTATGACCAGTGATGGGATTCAGCCAGTTTGCACCAGTTCGGCAGAACTGGTAGCTAACTTTTTGTTGCCCAGGCCCAGAATGGACTTCTGGAAGCGGCATCCACATTGTTGTGATTTCTCATCAGCCAGTGGACCCAGTAGCTGAGTCTGAGGAATCAGAGGAGGAGGAGGGACATGGAGTGGCTCTGGGGAGCTCCAAGACTTACAGTCTGATGAGGAGCCTACCCCCTCTACTCACGCTCAGGCTGAGACACAACTGTGCTGGGAGTCTGAGTTGAACAGTGATGAATCACAGCTGGAAGATATCCATGAAAACGCCGGCAAGAGAAGAGAGTAGGACAGAGGAATACAATGGGGCGGCTCCAAAGGCAAAGGAGAAGGCATTAGGAAGCCACACCTTGGTTGCATAATAAAAGGGAAGGTGTGGGAGGTGCTGGTTGCCAAAGGCAACCATTCGTGTTGAGGATCGAGTTTCCATGGACTGTGTTTGTTTGCCTTGGACATTGACTCAGGTCTATGAATAATAAAAGGGGATTGTTTTTTTCCTGTGGTTCCAGCCTGCTTGTTGGAAGTGGGGTTTCTCCTTGTGAGCTTAAGAAGGACTCATGTAGGTTGGGACAGAACACACACAGAGAACTGGTTGTTCTTATATTTGAATCCCACCACTGTTTATGACCATTTTTCACACTTATGACCATTGCAGCATTTGCTTGGTCAACATTTGGATACTTGGCAACTGGATCATATATATATGACGGTGGCAGTGTCCTGGGGCCATGTGATCAGCTGAGAAGGAAAGTCTCAGATTCATTGAACAACTGTGCTACTAATTGAACAACTGCAATGATTCACTTAACAACAGTGTCAGGAAAGGTCGTACAATGAGGCGAAACTCACTTAACAAACATTTCACTTAGGAACAGAAATTTTTGGGTTCAGTGGTTGTTGTAAGTTGAGGACTACCTGTAGTATTTTTCAATTAATTCAACTGCATTGGAGGGTTTGTTGTCATTCCAGTCTGTAGATACATAGAGGAAATGCAGGTCAAGCAAGTTTTATCTGAATACGAAGAAAGAAGGAAAGAAAGAAAGAAAGAAAGAAAGAAAGAAAGAAAGAAAGAAAGAAAGAAGGAAGGAAGGAAGGAAGGAAGGAAGGAAGGAAGGAAGGAGATAACAGAAAGGAGAGGAAGGAAGGAAGGAGATAGTAGAAAGGAGAGGAAGGAAGGAAGGAAGGAAGGAAGGAAGGAAGGAAGGAAGGAAGGAAGGAAGGAAGGAAGGAAGGAGGACCTTATCATCCGCAAGATGATTGGTTCTTGCCACTTTAGTTAATATATGAAGCATGACACATGCACCAATCTTTTTGTGGTTTTACAAAAGTATATATCCTCTGTTAGCCCTAAAGTAATCCATCCTGAAATGTATGAGCACCAACATCCATAAGTCGCAGGAGCTTGAAAAAATATGTGCTGCTGCACATTTGTTCTTCAGAAGAACATGAGGGGTTTTTTGTTTGTTTGTTTTCAAATAGATCATTCGTTGGAATGACACATTGTTTGCTTCCTACAACCACAGTTAATCACTTGATTGCTCAGGGACACTTTCTGATGCTCTTCTTGATGCTACTGTACGTACGATAAATATCCCTATGGTTTTATGCACTATACATTGAGAGAGAGAGAGAGAGAAAGAGAGAGAGAGAGAGAGAGAGAACGAGAAATTCAGAACAAAATAGTTATAGAAGTGTATAATAAGAAGAGAAGTTAGGAAAACTAGACAGTTATCGTCATCAAGATACATACTGTTATATAAAAGTCAGACACTCAGAATGCCTTACTACTACAAAAATTGGATGAACATGTTTGTAAATAATTCAGCAAATAGTTTAGTGGATGCTAACTAGGATGTTGTTGTTGTTGTTAATTGCGAAGTCGTGTCTGACCCATCGCGACCCCATGGACAACGTTCCTTCAGGTCTTCCTGTCCTCTACCATCTTCTGGAGTCCATTTAAGCTCGTGCCTACTGCTTCAGTGACTCCATCCAGCCATCTCATTATCTGTTGTCCCTTTCTTCTCTTGCCCTCCATCTTTCCCAGCATTAGACCCTTCTCCAGTGAGTCTTTCCTTCTCAACTAACTAGGATAATATAATATAATATCCTCAACCTTTCTCACAGACATATGGACACATGTATGGATGTCTGCCAGGGAGGGAGGGGGGAGGGGAAAAGTGATGTCATATCTAGGTAACATATCTAGGTAACATCCCTGAGCACAAAGCACAAACGGTGTCACTTGCATCAGTCGTGGCATCTCATTGACGTGAATTGCACAGTTCTGTCGTTTACGTGGCGACGCCATAACTAATTATGTTTTTTACAAACTGCCTGTGCTCTAAAATACACCCCACTTTGTACAATTTAAGCTGACAGAATGGGGGCAAAAGAAGAAACAGACTTATCACCCTGTTGAATGAAAAAGAAAACGTGCAGATATGGGACACACGGAATGCTGCTGTAGGCTGAAGACCACGTAGTTTAAGGTGCTGAGGTTGAGGAACACCGCTCTAGGCAGTGCTGGGATTTGGCTGGCTGACAGTTGAATGAGCAGAAGGAAATCAATTTAGGACATTACTAATTCGACTTACATTCATCCCAACATTTAAGTCTTGTGATATTTGACTGCAGTCTTCCCCACCCCCTCCCCAAATAATACCGTGTTAGCAAAAGCCATGCCTGAAAGTTTTTTAAGAAAAAAAAAAATATCTCAATGTACAATGCTGAGAGTGGAGAACATGCATTGAAAACAAGAGTAATATTTAGGTTAGCTCCATGTGGCTCTTGATATTTTAAACTTTTTTTTTTTTTTTAAATAAAACTGCTCCTTACCTAACTGGTATCCTTACTGTGTGGCTTATGGAAGTGCTTTATCATTTTCCTTTAAATTTAATTTCATTTAACTTAATTTGATTTGATTTGATTTAATTTGATTTAATTTAATTTAATTTAATTTAATTTAATATTTTAATTTACTTTATTTTATTACTTTTATTTTTAGTTTAGTTTAATTTAGCTTATTTTATTTTATTATTTATTTTAGTTTAGCTTACTTTATTTTTTTAATAAAGCTTCTCCTTACCTAACTGGTATCCTTACCATGTGGTTTATGGAAGTGCTTTACCATTTTCCTTTGAATTTAATTTAATTTAATTTAATTTAATTTTTTAATTTAATTTAATTTAATATTTTATTTTACTTTATTTTATTACTTATTTTATTTTACTTTACTTTTCTTTGTTTACTTTACTTTATTTTTAGTTTAGTTTAGCTTACTTTGTTTTATGATTTATTTTATTTTATTTCATTTTTATTTTTTTTAATAAAGCTGGTATTCTTACCATGTGGTTTATGGAAGTGCTTTACCATTTTCCTTTGAATTTAATTTAATTTAATTTAATGTTTTATTTTACTTTACTTTACTTCATTACTTATTTTATTTTACTTTGTTTTATTTTACTTTATTTTTACTTTATTATTTATTTTACTTTACTTTAATTTAAGTTAGTTTACTTCATTTTATTTTATTTTATTATTTTATTTATTATTGTTTATTTTATTTTGGAATTGGGTGGATTTTTTTTTCTTTGCTTTGCCCTCTTGCTCGCTATTCAAGGGTCAAGCAGGTTTAGTCACCCCCTTCAGCCTTGTACTGTCTTCTGCTGTAGGTTTTTAAACAGGAAATTGCATTTCTGAATTCTATCTGCATCCAATTTTGGTAACCATGATGTAAAAAAGATCTGGAGACTCTAGAACAGTGGTTCTCAACCTGTGGGTCGGGACCCCATTTGGGGTCGAACGACCATTTCACGGGGGTCGCCAAATCACGCTGTCCACCATTTTTTTCCCTTTTCCATAGCTGTCCTACTCCCTCTTATTGGTGGCCACACCCACTTGGGGGTCACCACAACATGGGGAACTGTATTATGGGGTCACGGCATTAGAAAAGTTGAGAACCACTGCTCTAGAAAGAGTACAGAGAAGAGCAACAAAGACAATCAGGGATTGGAGGCTAAAACATAAAAGGACGGTTGCTGGAATTGGGTCTGTCTAGTTTAATGAAGAGAAGGATGAGGGGGGACATGATAGCAGCGTTCCAATATCTCAGGGGCTGCCACAAAGAAGAGGGAGTCAATCTCTTCTCCAAAGTGCCTGAAGGTAGGACAAGAAGCAACGGATGGAAACTAATCATGGAAACTATTTACCCATGTAGTAGGGCTGTATTGCTATTATCCTTCTCATCTTCTCATTTTTCTCATCTTTTCCTACTACTTTCCCCTATTGGTATGTATGATTATCATTCATTGTATCATAGGATTAATGATTGTAATTATGATCTATGATATATGAACTATCACTTTATTGTTTCTATGTACACTGAGAGTTTATGCATCAGAGACAAATTCCTTGTGTGTCCAATCACACTTAGCCAATAAAGGACTATTCTATTCTATTCTATTCTATTCTATTCTATTCTATTCTATTCTATTCTATTCTATTCTATTCTATTCTATTCTATTCTATATACTGCATCCAGTTTTGGTCATCACAATGTAAAAAAGATGTTGAGACTCTAGAAAGAGTACAGAGAAGAGCAACAAAGATGATTAGGGGACTAGAGGCTAAAGTATATAAGGAAAGGCTGCTGGAATTGGGTATGTCTAGTCCAATGAAGAGAAGGATGATGGGGGACATGATAGCAGTCTTCCAATAACTCAGGGGCTGCCCCACTAAGAAGAGGGAGTCAAGCTATTCTCCAAAGCACCTGAAGGCAGGACAAGAAGCAATGGATAGAAACTAACCAAGGAGAGAAGCAACCTAGAACTAAGGAGAAACTTCCTGACAGGTAGAACAATTAACCAGTGGAACAACCTGCCTCCAGAAGCTGTGAATGCTCTAATACTGGAAGTCTTTAAGAAGAGACTGGACAGCCATTTGTCTGAAATGGTATAGGGTTTCCTGCCTGAGCAGGGGGTTGGACTAGATGACCTCCAAGGTCCCTTCCAACTTTGTTACTATTACTATCGGTAACGAAAAGTCTCAGCAGCGCAACTTTTCTTTACCTCACCAAAAGGAATGTGAATACATATGAATATATATGAATCTATCTCTCTCCCTCTAGATGGGCTTGAGCATGCTGAGTTTTTCAAAAGCAATCGCTCATTAATAATTCAGACCTGAACAGAAAAGCATCCAGGAAAAATTCACGATATGGAATTAGTTTGTTCCCCAGAGATGAATAGTTCAACATCAGAGCAAATTTCTGACCTTTGTATTTGAACATGTGTAAAAATCTAGGTCGGTTGACAAATCTCATATAAAATGAACAAAGAAACAAGAAGGCCTATTGGGATGATGTAAAAATAATTTTCTATCCTTAGAAGAACCTCTGACTTTGACTCCTTAGCTGACAGGTACTAGGAATGTCACTGAATATATGCTGGCTGAGGAATTCTGGGAGTTGGAGTCCACAAGTCATAAAAGGGCCAAGTTGGAAGGCCCCTGCACTACACCAAACTGGCTCTTATTTATTATGAAATCCAACTCATTTTGTAGCCTGGTCCGTATCCAGGTCAGTGGTGAGAAACTCTTGATTCTTCTACTTCTGTGAGGTTTACTTGTTTTAACTGGGGATGAGATTTTAGTGCCCTCAATAGACAGGTCTGAAAAAAGTTGGGCTGCACAGTAAACCCATTTCCTTCTCAGTCACCATCCATGGTAGGCCATTACAACCGCTGTGACCTTCTATTTGGGGAGCAATGTGTACATGAATTTTACATTCTTATTAACTGATGCCAGTACTCCTCTCTTACTGTTACCTGCATCAAGTTTCATTCCCTTCCATTTCACCGTAATAAAATCATTTAGAGGAACACTTGCATTAGAAGAATTCTATAATTCTAGGTAAAATAAGTGAATATCCTGGCTTTGCATTTTTTTTAAAAAAAAATATTTCCATTTATCTGATATATTGCTTGAAATAATATTAGTCAAAGGTAGGTAGTAGCTTTTCCCTTACCCTTATACTGTGTGGCCAAGTGATGCTGGACTATAACTTTCACCGTCCTTCACTAATGGCTGTGTTGGCAAGGCAGATGGCAGTCGAAGTTTAACCATATCTGGAAAAAAAATATGCATCGGGAAGCATCTATTATGATAATTTAGTTTTTCATTTTCCCTACTCAGAAACCAATAATGGAACGAGCGGGCCATTGTTCAGTATTTAAATTTGGCCTAGATCAGTGGTTCTCAACTTTTTTAATGCTGGGACCCCCAACCAGTGGTACGTCGAGGACTACTCAACCGGTCGTAAGTTGAGGACTACTCAACCGGTCGTAAGTTGAGGACTACTCAACTGGTGCAGCACTGTTTGCAGAATGGGACTTTTGGCAGGCTCAGCAGGGCAGAGACAGCCTGGACAATTCCTACTGGCTTTTGAAAGCCAATAGAATTAGACTCTATTCAAGAGAGTCTATTCTATTGGCTTTCAAAAGCCAATAGAATAAAAGGGAGTAGCACAGCTAAGGAAAGGGGGAAAAAATGGCAGATTGCATTGTTTGGCGACCCCCGTGAAATGGTCGTTTGACCCCAAATGGGGTCCCGACCCACAGGTTGAGAACCACTGACCTAGATCTGTTAAGCTATACATTTCAACATAGAACATTCTCTGTCTAAAACCCAATCTGCTAATTAGAGAGCATGGCTGTAATATGCACGCTATGGGAGAATGATGCAACTGGCCCACAGGCCCGCAGTTTGACATCCCTGCCTTACATGCACTACAACTAAAGACACCATGTGAGGAGAAATTGATTGTGAAAAACAACTCGGGCATGCTTTGGGAGAAAGAAAGTGAGGTGACAATTGTCAAACAGCTGTCTCAGAAAGGAGATAACAGTTCTTTTCAGATTGTGCATCAGCACGTTCAAGGAATGGAACTGGCCTCTTTTTTGTTAATACATTGCATTCTGCCTCTTGAACAACCCTTCCTTTTAGCAAGAAGTCACAGCTGAGTTCTCACCTGCCCAGCAACTTCTGATATCTTGATTTGTCTCTGTATTTCATGCACCAGCAAAAAAAAAGAAAAGAAAAGAAAAGAAAAGAAAAGAAAGAAAGAAGAAAAAGTGAGTTTAGAAATCAGACATTGAGATAGAAGATAAGATGTAGTGGCTCTGATGCATGAACTACATAAGGTGGAATGGCTTTACTGTTGAGACCAATTGCTAGTAGCTTCTAATGACACCGTTTTGGGCCGAGGAATAACTCAATGCATCTCAAACAATTAAAGTTAATTGCTCCTGATTGTTCATATCCAGGGGAATAGACCATATCCATATTATCCATGCAGTTATATTTGGGCATATACCTACAATACTTTCTTGGAGATGACCTTTTCTTAGAATCACACTGTCAACGCTGCTAACATCGGATGTTTTTGCATTGACAACAGTTGGAGATGCAACCATTTTCTTCTTTTGCCTTTGCTTTTAGAGTTAGAGTTAGATGATGCTGGGGGGAGGAATGTGCATGAGAGTCTAGCTAGATATCATAACACTGAACCTAGTGTGAGAACCAAGGTTATTGAAATAAGAGATGATAAAGAATTGGTGGGCTGGAGAGCTGGAGGGGAAGCCTGTGTTTCAAACTAATTGAGGAATGTGATTTATGACTGCTAACTGGGAGAGGGAATTGTGCTTTGATACTGTGTGCTCAGGGGAGGGGAACTCAGTTTTTGGCTTCGATTGTGTTAGTGCCGATGCTATGCTACTCAAATAAAGATTCTTTAAGGTAAACAATGCCTCGAAGTTCTTTGAAAAGTTTCATCTGTCAGAACCCTGACACACACATCTGTCACTCATCTGTCCACCCACAAACATAGTCAGAGTTTACACAGTTGTTCTGAACACAGTTACTCATCCATTGTAGTAATGGGAATTTATGAATGCATTTAATGGCAGAAAATTGACCACTTTCCTTTTTAAGAGTTTGCATTCTCCAAGTTTAAGACATCCTGAATTGGACTTTAAATGACCACTTCTGCCACTTCTCAATAACTGGACTATAGATATTGTCAGTCGTCACTCCTAATTTGAATATCCAATAAGATTCACACAAAAAAACTTTCTCATACTTAGGAGAGGAATCCTATATTTTGTGTCGCTTAAGCTAAATTCCACACAATGCAGTTTAAGCCACAAAAATCCAATTTAGTTTCTGCAATAGCTTTGAAAGACTTCTTGAGGTTTTTCGGTTAGGGTGTTGGCATATAATGGGATGTTCTCTGTGAAATTGGGGCATCAGTAAGCAGTATCAATTTATTCCTTAAGTATTTCTTGCACACTTGAGTTAACCATTGCCAAGGGACACAAAAACTACCCTCAGGAAAGAGGCGAGGAAAATGTAGGTGAGATACACAGCATCTGAGGTAAATTATTCCCCA
>NW_024098387.1:105000-122500 GCF_016545835.1 Crotalus tigris | reverse complement strand
TTTTTTCTTTCTACCTTAGCAGAAGGAGAGGAGACAGATGAGACAAGATGAGTAAAACAAATTGGCTGCTTGAGATTCAAACTAAAATCAGAACATGGGAAATTGCAGGATTTTAAATACCCTTTGTGAGGTCAAATAGGCTGGACTCCTTCCACTAAGCAGAAAAATAACATTTTTTTTTTCTGCTCAAAAGGTTTTCATGTGTAAATATAATGATCAGAATGTAATAAATGTTGTGGTGTAATGTCAATCACACACATCTGTACATATTTCCTACATGGTGTTGAAAGAAAAATCTTCATCAGGGTCTAGTCCAAGCCAGGAATAAACAAAATTGAGACTGCTTTAGAAAGAAGGTTGTAGTTTATTGAAGGGCAGAGCCAAATGGAATGGAATGGAATAGAATAGAATAGAATAGAATAGAATAGAATAGAATAGAATAGAATAGAATAGAATAGAATAGAATAGAATAGAATAGAATAGAATAGAATAGAATAGATATTGGAATATAGTATAGAACGGAACGGAACAGAACAGAATAGAATAGAATAGAATGGGATCTTGGAGGTCTTCTAGTCCAACCCCCTGCTCAAGCAGGAGAACCTATACCATCTCAGACAGGTGAATGTCTAGTCTCTTCTTAAAAATTTCCAGTGCTGGAGTGTCCACAGAAGTGTGGCTTTGGGAAAACTGATCACATGGAGCTGGGAATGGTGGGTTTTTATACCTTCTTGGGCTTTCCTGTTCCAGTTTGAGACTTTGTATTTCCTGTTTCATATACTTTGACCTGAGGTTCAGTGTGTCTTTCTGGTATTGGTGGGTTAATTCTAATTATGTCCCCAAAGGTCATGTCTTTTAGAGTTTGGGTGGGATATGTAGATTTTAGGGGTCTTTGTCTTCCTAATCTCATCAGCTTCTAGCTTCCTGGCTCCAACCTTCCTGAATGGATTATTAAAGCTGCATTTCTAAAAGCTGGTTTCTGCTGAGATTTCTAGCTGTGGGGAGGGAGAGATTTCTGCCTTTTTAAAGATCATCTCCATTATTCCTTTGGAGAAATATATTCTGCTTTTTTTTAATATTTCCCAAAATATTTCTTTCTTTGGATTCTTCCCACAATGGTTTCTTAGGATCTTAATCATGTCATCCTCGCTAAGCTGAACCAATGTTGTATGGTCCATCTTTGGCTTTGATTCACACTTAAGAAACTTGTGATGACCCAGGGCACAGCACCGAGGCAATGCAGTCAGCTGGCCATTCAAACCTCCCTTTAATTGCTCCAAATTTTCCCCAAATGCTCCCACATTTCTGGCAAGCCTCCAAACACAGGAACACACACACACACTCTGGCTGCAAGTAGTTTCACATACAGTCTGATTTAGGAGCGAAATTTACCCAAGGTCATGGAGATAAGAAAGAATGACACAAACATCATAAACCTAATGAGTCTGTGTGAATACACGCTTGTCTGAGCAGTTTCAGAAGGGAAGCCAAAATACAGTCCAAGATCTATAAACATCCAAGCAACGTTGTCAGCCAGTCCAAAGGTCAGAGTTTCCGGGTTTCCAAGCAGAAGTCACAGAACAAAAGATCAGCAACAACACACACAAAAGTCCAAGGAATCAGCGTTTGTTCCTGACAAATGCCTCTCCCCACAACGTCTCCTTAAATCTCAATCTCCAGGTGTGCCTTGTGGAGAGGGGTGGGACACTCTCCTCCTGAGTAGTTGAGCCTGCCTGCGTTGTTCCCTCCTTCTCTCCACTCTCCTTGCTCTAGGATCAGGTGGGGGTGGCCCTTGCTCATCGCTTGAACTCTGCTTCTCCTGTTCTTCCTGTCCCACTCCTGAAGGGCCCTGGCCTGCCTCGGCCTGCTCTTCCCCACATTCCTCTGAGGCCACAGACTCCTCTCTCTCGACCTCCATAGGGTCCTGTTCCAGCTCATTTTCCTCCAAAGATTCAGGCTCTGATGGAGGCATGACAAAACTCGTCTCTGCTTACAATATACAGTAGTTCTTGAGGCTTTTTCCCATGGCTCAGCTGAAATGCTACCCACCCAACTTTGAACTGTCAGGCAAATCCAGCAGCATAAAATTTGCTGACCCCATAGCTGAACTCTCTCCTGCCTTCATTTCCTCTCTTTCAAGTGACTGCAGTCACCCGATTTCTATCCAAGGACAGGGTAAGGTTAATAAGGAAGAAAAAAAACAAACAAACAGCTTTATCGGTGATACAGTGGAGACCAAGATAAGCAACTCTTACTCACGAGCTTGAACTTAATGTCATGAGGACATGACCAAAAATAATAATAATAATAAAAAAAGATCCCAGGTGTGTTTAGGCTGTCGTTGGATTCTGTTTTAGGCAAATAGGATTTGGGCAGAATTTTTTTAATCACATGCAGACCACCCTTACATCATGTAGATATCAGAAGGATGTAGCTTCTGCAACAGACCATATTCAAAAATGTGTCATTTCCCTTACTGAGAATGATCAAAAGCACTGGTAAATACTTGCTGTGCAATGTGCTCTGCACAGGACTTAATAAGAGAATAACAGATGTGGAAGGGACCTTGGAGGTCATCTAGTCCAACCCCCTGCTCAAGCAGCAAACCCTATACCATTTCAGACAAATGGCTGTCCAGTCTCTTCTTAAAAACGTCCAGAGTTGGAGCATTCACTGCTTCTGGAGGCAGGTTGTTCCACTGGTTGATTGTTCTCACTGTCAGGAAATAGAATAGAATAGAATAGAATAGAATAGAATAGAATAGAATAGAGTAGAGTAGAGTAGAGTAGAGTAGAATAGAATAGAATAGAATAGAATAGAATAGAATAGAATAGAATAGAATAGAATAGAATAGAATTGGAAGGGACCTTGGAGGTCTTCTAGTCCAGGCCCCTGCTCAAGCAGTAGAACCTATATAATCTAAGACAAGTGACTATTCAGTCTCTTCTTAAAAACCTCCAGTGATGGAGCGCTCACAATTCCCAGAGACAAGCTGTTCCACTGGTTAATTATCCTCACTGTCAGGAAGTTTCTCCTTAATTCTAGGTTGCTTCTCTCTTTGATCAGTTTCCATCCATTGTTTCTTGTCCTGCCTTCAGGTGCTTTGGAGAATAGTTTGACCTCCCCCCCTCTTCTTTGTGGCAACCCCTCAAATACTGGAATACTGCTATCATGTCTCCTCTATTTCTTCTTTTCTTTAAACTAGCCAAGCCTAAATGTTGCAACCGTTCTTTGTATGTTTTAGTCTCCAGGCCTTTGATCATCTTAGTTGCTCTTCTCTGATTTTTTTTTTCCAAACTCTCAATGTCTTTTTTGTGGTATGGTGACCAAAATTGGCTGCAGTATTCCAGGTGTGGTCTTATCAGGGTTTTACAAAGCAGTACTAATACTTTGCATGATCTTGGTTTTATGCCTCTGTTTATGCAATCCAGGATTGTTACATTTCCACCCGCAAATGCTATGAAGGTGATCTCTATATGGAAGTTGCAAAGTTCTTTCTCTCACTTACAAAATCAAAACAGGCAAACACCTGAGGTTGTGAGTGGTGCCAGTGTCAGATTATGATTTTTTTAAAAAAAAGTAGCTACAACTTCAGAAGTCTTTAAAAAAAAAAAAACCTAGGGCGGGGAAGAAGCGCTCAAAGAAAAGCAATGATCAAGGTCACCATTCTCTTTGACAGCAAAACAGCAATAATGATATGGGCTATTGGAAACTTCAAACATTTTATCAAGCTGGGAAAATGGAATTACTGAAGAACAAGTACATCATTGCCCAGAGCAAACATCAAGAGGCTTGCTTGGAAATTGTGGACGGGCATATTTTGAACAACAAATACTTCACTCTTACAACCCAATAGACGTGTAGGAAGAATGAGATCAATCAGACAGAGCCAAGTGCAACTATTAGCCTCCAAAGCAGCTATCATTCCCCCCCACCCATGCAGCCTTCTCACACGTTCATATTTACTAATCAACCAACTACTAGGCCCAACCCCTCTAAAGTGATATTATTAGTGTACTCCAGAGGCAGAATTGTCAAGGCTAACATAGCAATGTATAAAACATATGGTGTCGCGTGGAAGGTAAATTGCAAATAGCAATACTAATGAAAAACTGGAGAGACACTAGGCAATGACCAGCATCCTATTTAGATAGAAGCTGAGGAAAATTGAACACTTATCAAGAAACTAATGAATTTTGTCTGCCAGCAGGATACATCTTTAAATTGGAGATTGACTGATCAAAGGTTGAAAGCTGTTGCGGCCTCCCTCTGCTGAGACCGCATGAGTACCATAAAAATGTCGACCATTTATCAGAAATATGGTCATTTTTTTACCTCTGCCTGTTTCTGAATAAGCTCGGTAACTGGTTCAACATGAACACCATAATGGGGATGAAGCTAGTCCTGAAAATGGACAGCTGCCTCATCTGGGACTCAGCAGGTGGCACAATCTGGTTGATCTAATGTAGGTAGGGAATTAAGGAGTCCTGGATTTGATGGGAAATTTGTAGACAACCGATAGAGACTAGTAGAGCTCTGGGCTAGATTGGGAAGTCAGTCAATGTTATTGAAGTGTCAACTGTCCAGTTGGCATTTCCAGAAAAAGAAACCCTTGGGACATGTAGCTGAAAACGGTAACTGACACACAGTCTTCTGTCCACATGGAGGAAGGGATGGAGCAGATCCTGTCATGGGCCCACTGCTCTTTAACATCATCAAAAAATCACATAGCTGAGGGATTAGAAGGGATGTCATCAAAAAATCACATGACACAAAGCTGGGGGTAGGATTGCTAATATCCCAGAAAACAAGCTGAAGACTCAAAAGATAGATTTGAACATTGGCTGCTACCCTGCAAAATGTTGTTTAGTAGTCACAAATATAAGCTTCTGGACTGAAGTAGAAAAAAACAAAACAGATGCCTAGATACAAAACAGGTGGCATTTAGTTTGACCCCGTTGGTACTCAGATGGAACCCAGAACTAAGCCCTATTAATTTGATAAATTCCCACCAAAACTTTGCAATAAACTGTGCTCCTTGGTCAGAGATGATACACCTTGGGACTCCATGCAGCCTATATATAGGTTGCACAAACAACTTGGCGAAGGTCCGAACTGATTGGATCTTTGGGCACGCCACACAATGTGCTTGCTTTGAAAACAGGTCAATCACAATCCAGATTACGGTATTCCCGGAACTTAGTTTAACTGTACTACTAACAAAACAAAACAAAATGTTATGGGTATCTTGGTAAATTAATTTTGCAGAGATGACCTCTGTATTTTTTTCAAACTGTTATTAGCCCTCAGGTCTTGCAATGTCCTTCACAGGCAATTGCCTCTTGAAATTCACAGTTCAGAGGTAAATGAGAGGTAAAGACCGTTCTGCCTTGTAACTGTATATGTTTTCTTTGTAAGAAAGTCTATGATTGATACCTGTACGTAGACCGAGTGATTGGATTAAAAAAAAAGGAGCGAGGGGGCTGAGGAATCAAAGAGGTGAGTTAGATATGATGTAGAGAGGAAGCAAGGAGGTGTTTTTATTGTATATGATCTGTGGTAAGGTTTCTGAAATGTGATTCAGCTATTAAAAGATGTTGAGTCTCGACTCTCTGGACATTGCATGGGAAAAAAGCAGCAAAAATGATTAGGAAGAACGGATACAGGAACTGGGTATGTCTAGTTTAATAAACCAAAGGACATGACAACGGTGTTCCAATATCTACAATCTGCTGCAGAGAAGAGAGGTAAACTTATTCTTAAAAGCACCTAAAGATGGAACAATAAGCAATGGATGGCAATTGATCAAGGAGAGAACCAACCTAGAACTACGGAGACATTTCCTGATTGCAAGAACAATTAATCAGTGGAACAGCTTGCCTCCAAAATTTGTGGTTTCTTCATTCCTGGAAGTTTTCAAGAAGAAATTGGACAACCATTTGTCTGAAATGGTTTCCTGTTTGAGCACGGTGTTGGACTAGAAGACCTCTAAGGGTCCTTCCAGCTCTGTTATTCTGTTCTGTTCTTTTCTGTTCCAGCCATAAATAATGAAAGAATCACCTTTGGTTAAATATAGCTAGTCTCTGGTTAAATACATACATACATACATACATACATACATACATACATACATATATATATATATATTTGTTTTCTGAGGTTTTCGCGGGTATTTGTATGTAGGTCTTTGGTTGTTCGGGTTTTCTCCCACGTAAAATTGGAAGTGTCTTGGCGATGTTTCGACGAAGTCCCATTCGTCATCTTCAGGCTGGTGCTTTCAGGTTCGTGCCTCGAGCAGCAGTGTGTGGTCTTGGCTGTTTCTTCCTTTTAACTGCCAGTGGAGGTATGAACTGATTGGGTGGGAGCTTGGCTGTGTTCTGATTGGGTGGAGGTGTGTTCTGATTGGTTAGGGGCTTGGCTGTGCTCTGATTGGCTGGGGGGTTGGCTGTGCTCTGATTGGCTGGGGGTTGGCTGTGCTCTGATTGGCTGGGGGAGTGTTCTGTTTGGTTGTGCTCAGGTTAGTCTGAGTTGCATAGGGATTCAAGATTTTGGGCTGCCCTGCCATTCCTTGGCTTCGCGTTCGTGGTCGTGCTTCCTCTTCATGGAGGGTGTCAGTTTGCTTCATGTATGGATTGGGGGGGTTTAAAGTGGCTAATGATGCAGCTGTGGTCTGGCTTCTGGTTTGTGGTCGTGCCTCATAGTCAGTGTGGCTTTGGGTTTGTTTTTTGCGTGGATGAACAAGCATGAACAAGCGAGATGATACCTCCCGCCTACCAGCCATTTGGAAACCCGCCCTCATTGACAAACGACTCCCTAACACAAAAAATGATACCAGACCCACACTCACAAAAACCACACAGGATGTCACCACCAAACATCCACGCAAAAACCAAACCCACAGCCACACTGACTATGAGGCACGACCACAAACCAGAAGCCAGACCACAGCTGCATCATTAGCCACTTTAAACCCCCCCAATCCATACATGAAGCAAACTGACACCCGCCATGAAGAGGAAGCACGACCACGAACGCGAAGCCAAGGAATGGCAGGGCAGCCCAAAATCTTGAATCCCTCTGCAACTCAGACTAACCTGAGCACAACCAAACAGAACACTCCCCCAGCCAATCAGAGCACAGCCACCCCCCCAGCCAATCAGAGCACAGCCAACCCCCCAGCCAATCAGAGCACAGCCAAGCCCCTAACCAATCAGAACACACCTCCACCCAATCAAAACACAGCCAAGCTCCCACCCAATCAGTTCATACCTCCACTGGCAGTTAAAAGGAAGAAACAGCCAAGACCACACACTGCTGCTCGAGGCACGAAGCTGAAAGCACCAGCCTGAAGATGACGAATGGGACTTCGTCAAAACGTCGCCAAGACACTTCCAATTTTACGTGGGAGAAAACCCGAACAATACCCGCGAAAACCTTAGAAAACACATATATATATATATATATATATATATATATATATATATATATATATATATTAAAACAAATAGATCAATAATTCAGAAAGCCAAAAGTATTGTCCGTAATTCTGAGTCATGGAATGGCATTCTGCTATCTCCTGGCTATAAATTAGATTGTAGGATCAATTATCAAATATTCTATATTTATTGAAGCTTTGAATGAGTGGGGACTGAATATTGCCTGGGGGTCCATGTCTTTCAACCTGCGGTGATTTTTATGTACAACTATGATTCCAGTGTATTACTGTACTGTACATATAAAGTTTAAAAAAAATGAAGCTTGTCAGATATAGAATAGAACAGAATAGATATTTGAAAATAGAATAGAATAGAATAGATATTTGAAAATAGAATAGACTAGAGTAGAATAGAATAGGATAGGATAGGATAGGATAGGATAGGATAGGATAGGATAGGATAGAACAGAATAGAATAGAATAGAATAGAATAGAATAGATATTTGAAAATAGAATAGACTAGAGTAGAATAGAATAGATATTTGAAAATAGAATAGAATAGAATAGATATTTGAAAATAGACTAGACTAGAGTAGAATAGAATAGGATAGGATAGGATAGGATAGAATAGAATAGAATAGAATAGAATAGAATAGAATAGAATAGAATAGAATAGAATAGATATTTGAAAATAGAATAGAACAGAATAGAATAGAATAGATATTTGAAAATAGAATAGACTAGAGTAGAATAGAATAGATATTTGAAAACAGAATAGAATAGAATAGATATTTGAAAATAGACTAGACTAGACTAGAGTAGAATAGAATAGAATAGAATAGAATAGAATAGAATAGAATAGAATAGAATAGATGTTTGAAAATAGAATAGAATAGAATAGAATAGATATTTGAAAATAGAATAGACTAGAGTAGACTAGACTAGAATAGACTAGAATAGAATGGAATGGAATGGAATAGAATAGAATAGAATGGAATAGAATAGAATAGAGCTGGAAGGGATCTTGGAGGTCTTCTAGTCCAACCCCCTGGCTCAAGCAGGAAATGCTGTATCATTTCAGTCTCTTCTTAAAAACCTCTAGTGATGAAGCACCTACAACTTCTGGTGGCCAGCTGTTCCACTGGTTAATTGTCCTCACTCTTAGGAAGGTTCTCCTTAATTCCAGGTTGCTTCTCTTGATTAGTTGGTGCTTTGGAAAATAGGTTGACCCCCCCCCTTCTTTGAGGCAGCACCCTGCAAATATTGGAACACTGCTATCATGTCTCCCCTAGTTCTTCTTTTCGTTAGACTGGCTGTCTTTATTCCTTTATTTCTGGGTGTTTCCCCCACCCTTTTTGTCCTTGCCCCATGATAGAAAGCTGAAAGGACAGAGACAATGATTAATATAAGCTGGATTTTAATTCAAGCAGGACAGCACAACCTTTGTCTGATTATATTAACTCTTCTCTGAGCTACACAGGTAATTATTTTGCTATGCATCTAAAGGTCAAGGTCGAGTACAGGATAAAAAGCTTGTGACTCTGCAGTAGATTTCATTTCCTTAAAAATAGCTGTCTGTTTTTGCATGGTGTGTGTTTCTGTGTGCATCTATATCTATCCATCATCTGTCATCTCTCTCTCTCTCTCAATCTATCTATCTATCTATCTCTATCTCTATCTCTATCTCTATATATTTATATATCTGTCTGTCTGTTTGTCTATCTATCTATCTACCTATCTATCTATCTATCTCTCTCTCTCTATCTCTCTATCTAACTATATCTCTATCTATCTATCTCTATCTCTCTATCTAACTATATCTCTATCTATATTTCTCTCTCTCTCTCTCTCTCTCTCTCTCTATCTATCTATCTATCTATATATATTTGTTTTCTGAGGTTTTTGCAGGTGTTGGTATGTAGGTCTTTGGTTATTCGGGTTTTCTCCCACGTAAAATTGGAAGTGACATATATACAAATTTCTTTTTCTGACAAAGAGTTAAAGAATTAAATTGGGAGACTAAGATGGCCATTTCGAGCTCATTCTGTTCTCTTCAGTTAACCACATCCTTTATGGGATTTGAACCTGGGCAGTTTTACACACTAGGCAGTGATTTAACCACCAAGCCATAGGCTCTCCTCCCTCCTTGCCAGCCTCTTTGCCAACATATAAAATGTTCATACAATACTTCTGCATTCTGGTTCCAGTTCACAACAGGGAAAAGATAACTGTCCTTGGTTGCACTGATTTTGGTGGAACTAAGTGGGGTTAAGATTCCCTTCATTAGGAGAAATCCATACAGATGCTGCATTTGTCATCTGAAAATGATGAAAGTTCACTGCAGCACCACAATACCGCAGCGTTGTATTCCAAGCTCTGCCTCTTTTCGGTATGTGCAGAGTTGAGGTACGCACAGGAAAGGACTGAAGTTTTGTATTGTATCCCCACATTGCTTACATAGGCCTGGCCTCACCCAGGTGTTATTGTGTATCACTCATGTAATATCACTATGCAGAATGACACTCGCTATTTTCTTGAAAAGAAAAACAAACGTCTCTACATCAGTTTGAACATTCATGTATACGTCTTCCAAGAGGCAAAGACGCTACACACAAAAAAAAAAAAAAAAAAAAAAAAAAATTCTGGCCTTTTTTGTTTGGTACAGTGCTACCTTGTTACTCATCATTAATAGTTTCCAGGAAGAGCGACGAGTACTAGAAGCCATTACTAAACAAATTTTTCCAATAAGGAATAATGTAGTAAGTCACAAGGCAGCCAACACTGATAAATTCTAGCTTATGCATTGAGTGCCAAGCAAATGATGAACATATTGAGTACCAAATTTAATGATGATGATGATGATGATGATAGAAGGGACCTTGGAGGTCATTAGTCCAACCCCCTACTCAGTCAGGAAACCTTATACCATTTCAGACAGATGGCTATCCAGTCTTTTCTTAAAAACTTCCAGTGTTGGAGCATTCACCATTTCTGGAGGCAGGTTGTTCCACTGGTTAATTGTTCTAACTGTCAGGAAATTCCTCCTTAGTTCTAGGTTGCTTCTCTCGTTCATGACTTTCCATCCATTGCTTCTTGTCCTGCCTTCAGGCGCTTTGGAGAATAGCTTGACTCTCTTGCTTTGAGTTTCAAAGCAATTGAATACCAAGGTACCACTGTGGTGTCTTTATCCTTTTTTCTTTCCTCTATTTTGCTGAGCGGTGTTTGCTATACAGAGTAATATTTGGGGTAATTGACCAGTATAGGCTGGCTAACCCCAATGATATACTGTTCTTGACATCAGAACAACATCACTTCCGTGATGGAAAGCAGGGATAAATCAACAAAGTGGTAGCATGGTGATGATATACAGTGCTAAGGAAATACCTCAGTAGTCACAGTTATACTTTATTACAGCTATGTATCATCACCGTATTACAGCTTTCAGGATGTAGCATGGCTGAGCAGTATAAAGCCGGCCCAAAAAATATATATAAAAATACCCATTCATCATTATTGTAGTTTATAATTTGCATGTTTTATGCATTTCTGCTTAATGCTACTTGTATTCCACGCCGCGTTGTTAAGCACTGGAATTAAAATACAAAATGTTGACTTTTTATAAAGAATTTGCTCTTTACGATTCATGTGGGACGAGCCTAAATCTAAATTAAATCTATCATCTTCATCTACATCAACATATGACTAGTGTCTCTTAAAATATATTGTTATGATTATTCAGAGTCTGTGCCATTGCAAAGAAGCTTAATTCTCATTAGAGGCACAACTTCCACCTTTCATGTTGTTTTCTGACATAACCTCTTCTTTAATCTGCTCTCACTGAGGAATTTGCCCATCTACACTTTTATTTCTATGCAGCTTCTCAAATATATAGCTATTAGTATTTAAGAAAAACTTTTGAGATGGAATCTAGCTGACTCCCACTATATATTCCTTCATTTTGTAATTAATTTGGGTGTGATGGCAGTGTTTCTTACTGTGGCAAGTGAAGATGTGTGGACTTCAATTCCCAGGATGCCTCAGTCAGAATTTTTGCAGTTGAAGTCCACATATCTTCTTAATGTTGCCAAGGTTGAGAAACACTGCATTAGACAATTTCATTTTTTTTTAAATTGTCTTTCTCTGACATCACTATCAATAGTCTCTCTCTCTCTCTCTCTCTGTGTGTGTGTGTGTGTGTGTGTGTCCCCCTCCCTCCCTCCCTCCCTCCCTCTATCCCTCTCTCCCCCTCTCTTATCTATCAATCATCTCTCTCTCTTTCTCTTCTATCAATCTATCATCTCTCTTTCTCCTCTATGAATCTACCTATCATCTCTCTCTTTTTTTTTCATCTATCAATCTATCATCTCTCTTTCTCATCTATCAGTCTATCTGTTTATCATATGTCTGTCTGTCTGTCTGTCTGTCTGTCTGTCTGTCTGTCTCTCTCTCTCTCTCTCTCTCTCTCTCACACACACACACACACACACACACACACACACACACACACAGAGACGCACACCAGTAGTTAAGCTAAACAGGAGGGAGACTTTCCTTATCATTGTCTCACTACCTTGTCTCCTCTGGCTCCAAATTAGATGTTCATCAGCATTTTTTCAACCACTGCATAATATGTGCATGACTATAGTCTATGCAGGACCTGACTTCAAGCTCGTTAGCGCTGTCTTATTTTTGGACACATTTCTTGATGAAGAAATATGAAGATTATTCCCTTAGTAGCAAATACTGTTTCAGCCTCATTTAACTCTCACTCATTATTCTACAAATATCATGGAATTGTCAGCAGGATAATTGAATTCATTGACAATTAAAAATCTGCTATCCTTCATACTTAGCTCCCGAAAAGGTGGGAGATCATTTTGCAGTTTCCCTTTTCAAAGAACTTTCAAAGTCTTATCTGAACTCAGAGTCACAGTTCTTCCAACCTCAAATCTTATTAGCCATTCTTTCAAAGAACATGAGAATATATACAGTATATGTTTAGAAGTATTCTGTTATTACACCTGAATTACAATACTTTTTTTTAGTCTTTTTAAAGGACATGAAATTATTTTATGGACAATACTTCTCCAGCTGTTATTTTACAGCTATTTAAAACCTGGGACTCAGATAGCTAAATACTTTTTTTCCTGTAATCTCAGAAAAAGTTCTGCATTGAAGCCTTCAAATGTAAGAACTAAGGACATTTTTTCCATTAGAATTCCAGAAAAAGTCTTTCTTCTCTCTTTTTTCTTCTGGGCTTTTAATACTAGTAAACTTTTAAAATTCCCTTTTGCCAGATGTTTGAAAATTTAAAGACAAATGAGAAATTATAGATGGTGAAGAAAGTTTTCATATAGACTTGTCTAGATGTATAATAAATGATCTGAGGATTTCATGTATAAATGATCTGGTAAGCGTTCAGACTGAATTGCTCCATGGAATCCAGTTAGCAAAATTATTTGAATAGTTGAGTGGGAGCAGTAGAACGTGGGGATGGAGTTAAAAAAGGGATCAGTCTAGAATCCTTACATAGTCACACAAGTGAACTAAGACCAACCTGCCTTGAGTGCCATTGACTTTTACATAATTCGAAGCAGATATTAACCATTAGCTGAGAAGATTCCTATGCATGGGCTTTTAGCAATAAATCTCTTTAGTTGAACCTTTGTGTACACACCTGGTCTTTAGTTTCTTCTGAATTGATTTAATTGCTTCCAAACACTGCAAAAACATCCTTGCACAATTCATCCCCTCTTTTGGTGACTTAAAATATTCTAACATTTCAAGTCCAAACACCATTTCAAATCTAAACAAAGTTGCTTGGAATGAAAGTAGCAATTCCAAATTAATCAAAGCAAAGCTACAGAGATGAAAGAAACAGAAATTATAGATAGATAGATAGATAGATAGATAGATAGATAGATAGATGGATGGATGGATGGATGGATGGATGGATGGATGGATGGATGGATAGATAGATAGATAGATAGATAGAGGGATAGAGGGATGGAGAGAGAGAGAGATGGTAGATATAGTAGATAGATGAATAGATGATAGATAGATAGAGATAGAGATAGAGATAATGATAGATGATAGATGATAGATAGATAGATAGATAGATAGATAGATAGATAGATAGATAGATGGGGGATAGAGGGATGGAGAGAGAGAGATGAAGAGAGAGAGATGGTAGATATGGTAGATAGATGGATAGGATAGATAGATAGATAGATAGATAGATAGATAGATAGATAGATAGATAGATAGATAGATAGATAGAGATAGAGGTGATAGATGATAGATACATAGATAGATAGATACATAGATGATAGATGATAGATAGATAGATAGATAGATAGGGAATAGAGGGATAGAGGGATGGAGAGAGAGAGATGAAGAGAGAAAGAGAGATGGTAGATATGGTAGATAGATGGATAGATGATAGATAGAGATAGATAGATAGATAGATAGATAGATAGATAGATAGATAGATAGATAGATAGATAGATAGATAGATAGAGAATAGAGGGATAGAGGGATGGAGAGAGAGAGAGAAAGAGAGAGAGAGAGAGAGAGAGAGAGAGAGAGAGAGGGAGGGAGGGAGGGAGAGAGAGATATATATATATATTACTTTCCAACAATTTTCTTCTAATTATTTTTCTGCTTGTGTTAAGAAGCAAACTGGCTTGGAATCAGCCTAAAATTTGATCACATTAACCATTATCTGATCCTACTTTATTCCTAGAGAACCAAGCCAGATAATACCCATCTGTCCTTTTCTAGGGGAAAGGGGATTGGCAATCTGCTCATCAACAATGATTATTCTAATAATTTAAGAGATTATTCCAATCACCAGCCACATGTCAGATATAACTCAGGCTAAGCTGAAGATCTGTTTTCTCCTTCAACTAGGCTGCTTCACTATATTAATAAAATAATTGTCAAACTGGGTGGCAAGAGGATTTTGTTACAATTCTAGAAACCACATATGCCTTCACAAATGTTTTGGTGTTATTGTTATTATTTTTTTTTGTTTCCAATGTGCTGTCCAGTATATTCCCCCCACACACAATAAAGCATAGATATGAAAGCATAAAGATATAGAGGGGTATGCTTAAACTTTATTCTGAAATATGAACTTTTATTCAAAGTTTTGCTATTTCCAAAATATTGTTTTTGTTTTTTAAAAAAGAAAGGAAAATCACTCACTTTAGATTAGAAGGAAGACTGCTTTTCAAAATAAAGGAAGAAAGAGCCTGTTTGATGCTATGGTGCTAGTCTAGAAACTAGGAAACTGTGAGTTCTAGTTCTGCCTTATCCATGAAAGAAGGCTAGGTGACCTTGGGCCAATCACCAGAAGACTCTGAGTTCTAGTTCTAGTAAAAACTAGCTGGGTGACGTAGGCCAGGTACCACTGTATAATGAAATTTGAATTGTTTTTTTTTTCTTCCTAGCATATTCTCACAAATCGTCAGTCAACACAACACAACATAAAACCCAAGAACACACTGAAGTAGAAGCTTGTCCACTCCAAGGATAAAACACCCAATCACAAGGTGGAATATGCAGTACAATGCAATGAGAAATGTGCAGATCTATACATTGGGGACACAAAACAACCACTTCATAAACGCATGGCGCAACATAGGAGAACAAACCCATCAGGACAAGATTCAGCAGTCCATCTTCATTTAGAAGACCAAGGGCGCTCTTTTGAAGACAACAAAGTCCACATTTTGGACAGGGAGGACCATTGGTTTGAAAGAGGGGTCAAAGAGTCCATCTAGGTCAAAATTGAACAGCCCTCTCTCAACAGAGGGGGAGGGATACGACATCATTTATCTCCAGTCTACAACACAGTCCTTTCAGCAGCTCCAAGAAGGCTCCACGCCCATTTGCATTGTTGATACAAATAAGCCTCCAGAAGGCATCAGCTGTCTAAAAGAAGGCAAATGACCAGCTGTCTGCAAGGAGTATAAATCCTTCCGTTCTCCAACATCCAGTCAGAGCTGAGGAACCTTCTTGGATAAGAAGTGAAATGTCTTCAAAGAAAAACAAGGAAGTCCAATTGCCTCCCGAAAAGCATCTTTGGGATAACTATGACCTGGATGACTGAGAATCTCCATAGATACAAATGCAGAATCTTCATTTTTTTCAAGTATTAAAGCTGCTTCTCAGTTTCCATCCCTAACTGAAGAAAGAAATCTAGATGACTATTGTTAACAATCCTAACCAAATCTATTGGCCCAGGAGAGTACGTTATCTTTCTCTCAGCCCAATTTACCTCACAAGTTTGTTGTTGTGGGGAAAAAAAAGAGGAAAAAGTTACATGCATGTTTGCTACTTTGAGTTACTTATAAAATAATAAAGACATAATTAAAAAAAAATCTAGGCAATGAATCAAATAATTAGTTAAATCAAATAATTTATTTAAATGAGAAAAAAAAATAAAAATAATGCACTCCCCAGGGCCAATGGATTTGGGTACGATTGACAACAATAGTCAAAATTTAAGAGAAATTTTTTATAAAACGTTTTATAGGTGGCATTTGGATCCCAAAAAGCTGTCTTACATGCATCCCAATTTACAGCCCAAATGCTGGAGATGTGGTAGCATGGATGCAACCTATTTTCATATTTGGTGGACTTGTAGAAATATAAAAGCTTTTTGGATTAAGATTTGGTGGAACATTCAAAAGATTTTTAAAAGAAAGATAAAGTTCACGCCACAACTACTTTTGTTGGGTGTTATTGTAGATTGTGATGCTAAAGAAACTATTTTGATGTTGAATTTTATAACAGCTGCAAGGTTATTAGGGCAATATTGGAAGAAAGATTCTTTGCCTACTATAGAAGAGTGGACGCTTAAGGTGTCAAATGTAGCAGAAATGACAAAAATTTCTGCTTACTTGAAGGATCACTCACAAGAAAGATATATTTCGGTTTGGAGAAGATGGATAGATTATATTCAGAATAAATATGGGATTAAAAAGTTTCATTATCTTATGAGTAAACTTTAGAGTATTATTAATAGTTTTTTAATTTTTATTAGTTTTACTATGCTTTAACAATATTGATTTGTTTATATTATTATGTTTATTTTTAATTTGTTTATATTTATGTTATAGGGAGTTAAAGTGCGTTATGGACTCGGTTACTTGTATGGTTGGGTAATGTTTTTTTTTTTTTTTAGAGTTTGATTGTTTATTTGTAACCCTGTATTCAGCCCTGGGAAGTGGGGGAGGGGGTGGGTAGAGGTGGGTGGGTCTTGGGATGTATATTGTATAAAACTTTTCAATTAAAAAAAATAATCATCTAGATTGCTTTCTTTATTAGGGATGGAAACTGAAAAGCAGCTTTAATATTTTAAAAACATGAAGATACTGTATTTGTGCGAATATGCAAGGATGGAAAAAAAAATACAGATTTCATTATACAGTGGTACCTTGGTGCTCAACTGCTTTGAAACTCAGCAGATTTGGTATCCAATGCATTTGTTTTCATGTGAAAATTTTGCCCCGGTACTCATTGTTTGTTTGATGCTTAATGCACAAGCTCTCATGGTTTGGATGTTTTGCGTTGACATAAGCTAGAACTTGTCGGTGTCGGCTGCCTTGTGACTCACTACAATATTTCTTATGTTTGGTAATCATTGTTTTTGGTACTCATTGTGTCCTGGAACCAATTAACGCTGAGACCGAGGTACCACTGTGCTATATAGGACAATTCAATCTTTCCTCAAAAATGCTGATCTTTGCTAGCTTTATGCTAAACCCGGTGCATTTTGAGTGGGAAGCAGAAAGGACCACATATTGTTCAGGTAAAAAAGGAAAGATATGCAACAGAGGACACTTTTGCACTTTCTACCCTCTACCTTCAATGCAAATAATTCAATCCTGAGCCAATTGTTTGCAAATTTTTAACTTTAATCAGAACTAAATGAGATTTCTATCTTAATTTGCTCTTTAAAGTTTCCCTGCTGAAATAAAGAGATAGCTTCATTAAAGAAGAAAGAGTGTCAATTCCAATTTTCCTGCTTGTGAATTTTAATGGCTATTAAAGAGA